>NC_084738.1:51513410-51618410 GCF_033978785.1 Entelurus aequoreus | reverse complement strand
TACCAGGCTTATATTTAACATGCCACAAATTAATCCTGCATAAAAACACCTGCGTGTTTGTTATGCTAGCTCCTAGCTCCTCTGCTAGCTCCTAGCTCCATAGAACACGCCAATACAATTCAAACACCTGATCAACACACACAATCACTCAGCCCAAAAGACCGTTCACCTAACCCAAGGTTCATAAAGCTTATATATTTTTAAAAAGTTACGTACGTGACGCGCACATTCAGTCAAGTTATCAAATGTTTAGCAGCCAAGGCTGCATACTCACGGTACCTGATATTCAGCTGGGAATGACTACAACAGTAAATAAACACAAGACATATATATACTCTATTAGCCACAACACAACCAGGCTTATATTTAATATGCCACAAATTAATCCTGCATAATAACACCTGCGTGTTTGTTATGCTAGCTCCTAGCTCCTCTGCTAGCTCCTAGCTCCATAGAACACGCCAATACAATTCAAACACCTGATCAACACACACAATCACTCAGCCCAAAAGACCGTTCACCTAACCCAAGGTTCATAAAGCTTATATATTTTTAAAAAGTTACGTACGTGACGCGCACGTACGGTACGGTACGTGTTATGCTAGCTCCTAGCTCCTATGCTAGCTCCTAGCTCCATAGAACACGCCAATACAATTCAAACACCTGATCAACACACACAATCACTCAGCCCAAAAGACCGTTCACCTAACCCAAGGTTCATAAAGCTTATATATTTTTAAAAAGTTACGTACGTGACGCGCACGTACGGTACGGTACGTGTTATGCTAGCTCCTAGCTCCTATGCTAGCTCCTAGCTCCATAGAACACGCCAATACAATTCAAACACCTGATCAACACACACAATCACTCAGCCCAAAAGACCGTTCACCTAACCCAAGGTTCATAAAGCTTATATATTTTTAAAAAGTTACGTACGTGACGCGCACGTACGGTACGGTACGTGTTATGCTAGCTCCTAGCTCCTATGCTAGCTCCTAGCTCCATAGAACACGCCAATACAATTCAAACACCTGATCAACACACACAATCACTCAGCCCAAAAGACCGTTCACCTAACCCAAGGTTCATAAAGCTTATATATTTTAAAAAAGTTACGTATATACGCAAAAAAAAGTTGCGCACATACGGTCAAGCGATCAAATGTTTAGAAGCCAAAGCTGCATACTCACAGTAGCACGTCTGCGTCTTTGTCATCCAAATCAAAGTAATCCTGGTAAGAGTCTGTGTTGTCCCAGTTCTCTACAGGCGTCTGTGTATCGAAGTCAAAAGTCCTCCTGGTTAGAGTCTCTGTTATCCGGTTTCTTCCATCTTGACTGCATCTTTCGGGAATGTAAACAAAGAAGCGCCGGCTGTGTACTGTTGTGGCTGACTACGTTCGAAAAATACGTCCATTTCGCACCGACAACTTTCTTCTTTGCTTGCTCAGCTTCTTTCTCCATAATGCAATGAACATGATTGAAACAGATTCACGAACACAGATGTCCAGAATACTGTGGAATTATGAAATGAAAACAGAGCTTTTTCGTATTGGCTTCAATGTGGAAGGCATACCCGTGTTCGCCGGTCTACGTCACGCGCATACGTCATCCTCAGAGGCGTTTCGAACCGGAAGTTTAGCGGCAAATTTAAAATGTCACTTTATAAGTTAACCCGGCCGTATTGGCATGTGTTATAATGTTAAGATTTCATCATTGATATATAAACTATCAGACTGCGTGGTCGGTAGTAGTGGGTTTCAGTAGGCCTTTAACTTGCACTTACAGATGTAGCGACAAACTGTATTTAGTGACAGTGGTTTTCTGAAGTGTTCTTGAGCCCATGTGGTGATATCCTTTAGAGATTGATGTCTGTTTTTGATACAGTGCCATCTGAGGGACCGAAGGTTACGGTCATTCAATGTTGGTTTCCGGCCATGCCGCTTACGTGGAGTGATTTCTCCAGATTCTCTGAACCTTTTGATGATATTATGGACCGTAGATGTTGAAATCCCTAAATTTCTTGCAATTGCACTTTGAGAAACGTTGTTCTTAAACTGTTTGACTATTTGCTCACGCAGTTGTGGACAAAGGGGTGTACCTCGCCCCATCCTTTCTTGTGAAAGACTGAGCATTTTTTGGGAAGCTGTTTTTATACCCAATCATGGCACCCACCTGTTCCCAATTAGCCTGCACACCTGTGGGATGTTCCAAATAAGTGTTTGATGAGCATTCTTCAACTTTATCAGTATTTATTGCCACCTTTCCCAACTTCTTTTTCACATGTTGCTGGCATCAAATTCTAAAGTTAATGATTATTTGCAAAAAAAATTTTTTTTATGAGTTTGAACATCAAATATGTTGTCTTTGTAGCATATTCAACTGAATATGGGTTGAAAATGATTTGCAAATCATTGTATTCCGTTTATATTTACATCTAACACAATTTCCCAACTCATATGGAAACGGGGTTTGTATATACACACATACGATATATAGACATACACATGTATATATACAGTGTTGGGTTATAAGTAAAGTAACTGTAACTAGTTACAGTTACTAGTTACTTTATTTCAAAAGTAACTCAGTTACTGGCTCAGTTACTTACACCAAAAAGTAATGCGTTACTGTGAAAAGTAACTATTTAGTTACTACTTATACTTTTTTTTTTTAAAAGCTCCCATTAAAGGCCTACTGAAACCCACTACTACCGACCACGCAGTCTGATAGTTTATATATCAATGATGAAATCTTAACATTGAAACACATGCCAATACGGCCGGGTTAACTTATAAAGTGCAATTTTAAAATTCCCGCCACACTTCCGGTTGAAAAACTCCTTTGGATATGATTTATGCGCGTGACGTCACAAAATCCACGGAAGTGGTTGGACCCCATCGGACCCGATACAAAAACCTCTTGTTTTCTTCGACAAAATTCCACAGTATTCTGGACATCTGTGTTGGTGAATCTTTTGCAATTTGTTTAATGAACAATGGAGGCTGCAAAGAAGAACGTTGTAGGTGGGATCGATCTGTGTATTAGCGGCTAAGTACAATACTTACAGCAACACAACAAGGACTACTTACTTAGCAGACGCCTAGCCGATGCTTGCCGCCAAACCCACGGATGAAGTCCTTCGTCGCGCCGTTGATCGCTGGAACGCAGGTGAGCACGGCTGTTGATGGGAAGATGAGGGCTGGCTGGCGTAGGTGGAGCGCTAATGTTTTTATCATAGTTCTGTGAGGTCCGGTTGCTAAGTTGCTAAATTATTCTTAGCGTCGTTAGCAACAGCATTGTTAAGCCTTACCAGACTGAGAATTTTTAACCGTGTAGTTACATGTACATGGTTTAATAGTATTGTTGATCTTCTGTCTATCCTTCCAGTCAGGGGTTTATTTCTTTTGTTTCTATCTTCATTTGAGAACGATGCTATCACGTTAGCTCAGTAGCTAAGTGTGTCACCGATTTATTGTCGTGGAGATAAAAGTCACTTTAAATGTCCATTTCGCGTGCTCGACTCTCATTTTCAAGAGGATATAGTATCCGAGGTGGTTTAAAATACAAATCCGGGATCCACAATAGAAAAAGGAGAGAGTGTGGAATCCAATGAGCCAGCTTGTACCTAAGTTACGGTCAGAGCGAAAAAAGATACGTCCATCACTGCCTCTCTAGTCTTTCACTGTAACGTTCCTCATCTACGAATCTTTCATCCTCGCTCAAATTAATGGGGTAATCGTCGCTTTGTCGCTCCGAATCTCCCTCGCTCCATTGTAAACAACGGGGAATTGTGAGGAATACTAGCTCCTGTGACGTCACGCTACTTCCGGTACAGGCAAGGCTTTTTTTATCAGCGAGCAAAAGTTGTGAACTTTATCGTCGATTTTCTCTACGAAATCCTTTCAGCAAAAATATGGCAATATCGCGAAATGATCAAGTATGACACATAGAATGGATCTGCTATTCCCGTTTAAATAAAAAAAAATTCATTTCAGTAGGCCTTTAATGCCCTTTTAGTCTTCATTTCAGTACTGTTATTGCACTGGAGAATAATACAATGTGTTGAGGCCCTTTTAGCCTAGTTTGACCTCAAACCCTCAGGGAACCTCGAGGAGGACTTAGCTGCGTTCAGAGACACCGTCTACACTGCTGCTCTCAATGCAGTAGGATCTACAGCCCGCAGACAACAGGACTGGTTTGATGAGAACGATGATCACATCAGAGATCTTCTCCAGGAGAAACATTGTCTGCACAAAGCCCACCTCAGTGATCCAACCTCCTCTCAAAAACAGTCTGCCCTCAAGAACATCAAAGCAGCCATCCAGCGGGAGCTGCGTCGGATGCAGGACGACTGGTTCCGCCGAAAATCTGCCGAGATCCAGTCCTATGCAGACCAGAATGACAACAAGAAGTTCTACAGGACCCTCAAGGCCATCTACGGGCCCACAACATCAGGATCTCCTCCTCTCTTCAGTGCTGATGGCAGCACACTGGTCACAGACAGAGAAAAGATCCTTGAGCTCTGGGCTGAGCACTTCCACAGTGTTCTCAACTCCCCCTCAGCCATTAATGACGAAGCCATTGCACGCCTCCCTCAAGTCCCTGTCAACACCTCCCTTGACGAACCACCAACGGAAGCTGAGGTCATCAAAGCCATCAGAGGACTTCCAAATGGCAAAGCACCTGGTGCTGATGCAATTCCAGCAGAAATCTACACAGCTGGTGGACCACCTCTGACCAAACTGGTAGACCTATTTTGCACCATGTGGAACCAAGGGAAGCTGCCAAAGGAATTCAAAGACGCTTCCATCGTCCATCTATACAAATGCAAGGGCAACAGGCAGGACTGCAACATTGCTCTGCTGTCTGTAGCAGGAAAGATCCTGGCCAGAATTCTGCTAAACCGCCTGACGGAACATCTCGAACACGAAGACCTCCTACCGGACAGCCAATGCGGATTCAGGCAGGGTCGTGGTACAGTCGACATGATCTTTGCCGCTCGCCAACTCCAAGAGAAGTGCCAAGAACAGAACGTCTATACTCCACCTTTGTAGATCTGACAAAGGCCTTCGACACTGTTAGCCGAGAGGGCCTCTGGAAGATCATGGCCAAGTTTGGCTGCTCTAACATCTTCATAAACATGGTCCGTGAATTCCATGATGGAATGCAGGCACAAGTCCAGGACAACGGCGCATCATCTGAGCCATTTCATGTGGAAAATGGAGTCAAACAAGGCTGTGTTCTGGCACCCACTCTGTTCAGTATGATGTTCTCAGCCATGCTGACAGATACTTTCCGGTCTGGGGACATGGGAATAGACCTGCGCTACGGCACTGATGGCAAGCTGTTTAATCTGCGACCAGGCAAAGACAAAAGTACAGACCACCAAGGTTCACGACTTCGGCTTTGCGGACGACTGTGCCCTAAATGCTTCCAACGAGCTGGAAATGCAACTGAGCATGAACAACTTTGCCACAGCATGCTCAGACTTTGGACTCACCATCAGTACAAAGAAAACAGAAGATGCATCAACCTGCTCCTGGAGACCCGTACACTGAGCCCTCGTCAGGTGAAGACCTCAAAGCTGCTGAAAAGTTTGTCTACCTGGGTAGCACCTTGTCACGCGTGGGCAACATCGACAAGGAGGTTATGCATAGGATAGCGCATGGAAGTGCTGCATTTGGCCGACTGCGCAGTTCTGTCTGGAAGCGCAGAGGGCTTAGCCTACGGACCAAACTTAAGGTCTATCGTGCTGTTGTCCTACCCGCCCTGCTGTATGCCTGTGAGACCTGGACTTAACGCCTTCCACATTTGATCCCTCAGGAGGCTGCTCAACATCAGGTGGCAGGACAAGATCCCAGACACTGAGGTCCTCCACAGGGCTGAGATGGATAGCATCTATGCCATCCTCAAGCGTTCCCAGCTGAGATTGGCTGGCCATGTCTGCCGCATGTCAGATGAACGCCTACCAAAAATGCTCCTGTACGGGGAACTGCACCATGGAAAGCGCTCACGCGGCGGACAGCGGAAACTCTTTAAGGACACTCTAAAGGCCAGTCTCAAGGGCTGTGGTCTGGACCCACAGTCCTGGGAAGCCGATGCCCAACACCGTTCAAACTGGCGCTCTGCAGTCTGGCATGGTGTAGCAGACTTCGAGGTAAAACGCATCGATGAAGCCGAACAGAAGCGACAGCTCCCCAAGACCAGAGACAGTTCCTCCCTCTCAGCCAGCCACCCCCCAGCCGTGAAGCCGAACAGAAGCGACAGCTCCCCAAGACCAGAGACAGTTCCTCCCTCTCAGCCAGCCACTCCCCAGCCATAACCTGCCCTCACTGCAGCCGGTCATTCCGAGCAAGGATTGGCCTCATCAGCCATCTTCGCACACACAAATCAACGTGAAGTCACCTGGTCATCTTCGAAAACGAAGGACGAACATGATATAGACATACACACATGTATATATACAGTGTTGGGTTAGTTACTGAAAACCAGTAACTAGTTACAGTTAGTACTTACTTTATTTAAAAAGTAACTCAGTTACTTACACCAAAGAGTAATGCGTTACTGTGAAAAGTAACTATTCAGTTACTACTTCTACTTTTTAAAAAACAAATCTGAATAGTTTTATTGCCATTGTTTGAGAACGGGTTCACAAACTAGGAATTGTTCTTGATGCAATCGTGCAACATAAAACACATATAACACATATTTGGTAATAAAAAGAGCTGTAACTGAGCTATCAGATCTTGTTATAGACTTAGAAGGAATTCAAGGAGCTACTGTTAAGAGTTATTGTTCATGTGCCTGATGGCCGAGGGGAAACAACTGTTCAGGTGGCGGGAGGTGTGGGTCTGGATGGAGCGTAGTCTCCTGCCTGAGGGGAGAGGGGAGAATAGTTTGTGTCCAGGGTGAGAAGAGTCAGCTGTGATCCGACCCACACGCCTCCTGGTCCTGGCGGAGAACAAGTCTTGGAGGGATGGGAGCTTGCAGCCAATAACCTTCTCAGCAGCATGTACAATGCGCTGCAGTCTATGCTTATCCTGGACTGTGGCGCCGGGGAACCACACTGTGATGGAGGATGTCAGGATGGACTCTATGATGGCTGAGTAAAACTGCATCAGCATCTCGGTCGGCACCTTAAGTTTCCTCAGCTGCCGCAGGAAGTACATCCTCTGCTGCGCCTTCTTGATGAGGGAGCTGATGGTCGGCTCCCACTTGTGGTCTTGGGTGATGGTGGTGCCCAAGAAACGGAAGGAGTCCACAATGGGGACGGGGGTGGGAGAGTCAATCAGGGTGAGGGGGGATGGTGGGGCTGTGACTTTCCTGAAGTCCATGATCATCTCACTGTTTTCTGGGCGTTCAGCTCCAGGTTGTTGAGGCTGCACCAGGACACCAGCCGGTCCACCTCTCTCCTGTAGGCGGACTCATCGCCATCAGAGATGAGCCCGATGAGGGTGGTGTAATCTGCTGGAGGTGCAGCAGTTTGTATACAGGGAGAAGAGCCAGGGGGAGAGTACACAGCCCTGAGCTGTATATATATATATATATATATATATATATATATATATATATATATATATATATATATATATATATATATATATATATATATATATATATACTGTATATATATGTATATACTGTATATATATATATGTATATATACTGTATATGTATGTATGTATGTGTATGTATGTGTATATATATGTATGTATGTGTGTATACAGTATATATATGTATATATTTATTTATTTATTTATTTATTTATTTTATTTATTTTATTTTTTTTATGTCCTGCCCAGCTTCTCGGGCAAATCATATAGCAGATGTAGATGCCCATATCGGCTGTTCAGATTTACTTTACAAAAGAGGATAGGATACTTCTCTTGTTGCCTTACTTGTATTTTGACTTTATTAAATGTATTTATATTATCATTTGGTGCAGCCGGGCCGGAGCAGGAGGGGATAGAAAGAGAGAAAAAGGAAGACAGAGGGGGGAATTGTGGGGACAAAAGGGGGATTAGACAGAGAGACAAAAACAACAACAGCAAACACAACAACAACAACAACAGAGCAACATCAGCAAATACGACATGTACAAATATGATGGTAAAAGTAATAGCAAATAAGCAGTTAGCGAAAATTAAAAAATTTTTTAAAAAAAAATACAGAAATGACAATGAGCATTATTACACTAAAAATGGAGCAATATGAATACCAATAGAAGTAGTGCTATTGATAATAAACAATACCAGTACTTTACCTTTATTATCAACAATACAATTGTTCAAATGCAACAATACATATACGTATTGATAACTTGAGATACGAAAGAATGCAGAAAAATGGAGGGGAAGAAAGAGAAGCAACCTTAACCTTGTAGATTGTTATAGTAACAATAGGTTAAGCTTTGTCAGTGTGCCATGTGTTATACCCAGTTTACCCTAGGGCAACAACGTTAATATATGTTTGATGAAACGTGATTATGTGCATGAGTGTATGTGTGCATATGTACTTGTATATGTACAGTATGTGTATGTGTGCTTGTACAGTGAATGTATATGTACAGTATGTGTATATGTGTGTACAGCGAATGTATATGTACAGTATGTGTATACAGTATGTGTTTGAACAGTGAATGTATATGTACAGTATGTGTAAATGTGTGTTTGTACAGTGAATGTATATGTACAGTATATGTATGTGTGTGTTTGTACAGTGAATGTATGTGTAGTATGTGTATGTGTGTGTTTGTACAGTGAATGTATATGTACAGTATGTGTATACAGTATGTTTGTATAATGAATGTGCGTGTGGATGTACGAACTTTGAGTGTGTAAATATGTACTGTATTTATTTGTATATGTATGTGGGAGCGTAGGTACCTATGTATGTGTGTGAGTATATGTGAATTTGCATGTACAATACATTTGACTCCCAGTGTGTGCGGGAGCCAGAGTACGGCCCCAGCCTCCCCGAGAACCCATCCCACAAACAGTAGGTGTGGTGCCCAGGGAACCAGGGGCCACCGCCCCCACGCAGCCAAGCCGGACAGCGACAGGAACCCCAGAGCCTGGCCCACCGTGCCGCCCACAAGGGCCAACAGCAGGCCGCAGACAGACGCACCCGGCAGAGGACAAGGCACGAGAAAAACAGGGGGAAGCCAGACCCCAAGCCAGCGAGAGACCACACCCCACACGGACAGAAAGGCGGGACGCCCCGCCCGAGGGGCCCGGAGACCCCCCGCAACCGGACGGGAAGACCGCCCCCGCCCCACCGGCAACAGGGCCCCCACAAGCCTCCCCCCACCCCCGGAGAGCGCGGCGAGGCCAGCCCACGGCCACCCCACCCAAGCCGGCCGCCACAGGACCACCCAGCACGGGGCCACAGGAACCACCCACCCCACCCGCAGGGACCCCAACGATGGAGATGGAACAACCAGCAACCGCCCCGCCGAGTCCCCCCCTGAGGTAGGGGAATAAATAAATAAAATAAATAAATACATAATAATAATAATAATAATATTAATAAAATATTTAAAAAATAAAAATAAAAAAAAAAGGGAAAAAAATAAATAAATAATTAAATATATTTATAAAAAATAAATAAATAAATTAAAAAAAAAAAAAAGAATTAAAAGAAGATCACAGACATGCTGACACACAAGGTCGCTACCCCAACAACTGGCCGACTCGCAGCACCTCGGAATACCCTGCAGCACCAAGCCACCACAGTAGACGCAGGGACCAGACCCAGCAGGCCCCAACCAAGACGGGCACCCGGAAGGGATGGACGGCGGGACCCAGGAGCTCCAGACACGCAGTCCGGATGCAGTAGCCTGAGGCGCCGACCCCCACCCGACAGGCAGGCCCAGAACGTACCCCCAGAAATATACATACATATATATATACATACACATAAACATACACATGTACACATACACATATATATACATACATACATACATACATACATACATACACACACACACATACACATTCATATACACAGTTTGTCAGCCCCGACAACCACCACGCGCGCGCGCTGCCACCAGTCACAACATCAGCCACCTCCCTGCACCAGACCCAGCAGCCACGGGCGCCCACACCACAAACAAACGGCAGCAGAAACAGCAGCCACAACACCCACAGACAGCCAGCACCACCCAATCAAATCAAAGCGATCAAAAAAAAAAAAAAAAAAACGCGACCGGCAACCACACGCCAACAGGATCACAGATACCAGCCAGCGCCAGCCCGCCAGCAAGCCCAAACGCCAACACGCAAACAAGAGACACCAACACCCCCCCCCCTCCCCCCCCCCCGCCAAAAGACCCCACCACCCCAACCCAAACCCGCACAAACACACCACCGCCCAAACAACCGAGACACAGTATCCAGACCAGACACGGGCGCCGCGCCGCCACCACATCAAGTCGCCAACAGAGACCCCACAGCGCAAGGTCGGGCCACACGGGCACGGACCCCACCCAACAGGAAGCGAGACCCGCGCGACGCCACACACAAATAAATAATAAGATTAAACAAAAATAACAATAATTTAAAAAAAAATTAAATTAAATTAAAAAAAATAATAATAATAAAATGAAATACAAATTCAATTTATATATTTATAATGTATATATTTATATATGTATGTATGTATATACAAAACCCAAAAGCAGTGAAGTTGGCACGTTGTGTAATTTGTAAATAAAAACAGAATACAATGATTTGCAAATCCTTCTCAACTTATATTCAATTGAATACACTGCAAAGAGATTTAATGTTCGTAGTGAAAAATATACTTTTTTTTGCAAACTATCATTAACTAAGAATTTCAAGGCAGCAACACATTGCAAAACAGTTGGCACAGGGGCATTTTTACCACTGTGTAACATGGCCTTTCCTTTTAACAACACTCAGTAAACGTTTGGGAACTGAGGAGACCAATTTTTGAAGCTTTTCAGGTGGAATTATTTCCCATTCTTGCTTGATGTACAGCTTAAGTTGTTCAACAATCTCCGTTTTAGGCTTCATAATGCGCCACACATTTTTAATGGGAGACAGGTCTGGACTACAGGCAGGCCAGTCTAGTACCCGCACTCTTTTACTATGAACCAACACTGTTGTCTTGCTGAAATAAGCAGGGGCGTCCATGATAACGTTGCTTGGATGAGAACATATGTTGCTCCAAAACCTGTATGTACCTTTCAGCATTAATGGTGCCTTCACAGATGTTTAAGTTACCCATGCCTTAGGCAGTAATTCACCCCCATACCATCACAGATGCTGGCTTTTGAACTTTGCGCCTATAGCAATCCAGATGTTTTTTTCTTTTGATAAATGTATTTGGCTTTGCATAGTAAAGTTTTAACTTGCACTTACAGATGTAGCGGCAAACTGTAGTTACTGACAGTGGTTTTCTGAAGTGTTCCTGAGCCCATGTGGTGATATCCTTTACACACTGATTTCGTTTTTTGATGCAGTACCGCCTGAGGGATCGGAGGTCACGGGTATTCAATGTTTATTACGCTTAAGTGCAGTGATTTCTCCAGATTCTCTAAACCTTTTGATGGTAATATGCACTGTAGATGGTGAAATCCCTAAATTCCTTGCAATAGCTTGTTGAGAAATGTTGTTCTTAAACTGTTGGACAATTTGTTCACGCATTTGTGACCTCTTTGTGGCGAGGGTCACAAAGAGGTGACCCTCGCCCCTCCTTGTTTGTGAATGACTGAGCATTTCATGGAAGCTGCTTTTATACCCAATCATGGCACCAACTTGTTTCCAATTAGCCTGTTCACCTGTGGGATTTTCCAAATACCGTATTTTCCAGACTATAAGGCGCACTTAAAATCTTTTTTTTTTCTTCCTCAAAACTCGACAGTGCGCCTTACAACCCAGTGCGCCTAATGTAAGGAATAAGTTAGGTTGAGCTTACCCACCTCGAAACTATTTTATTTGGCACATGGTGTAATGATAAGTGTGACCAGTCGATGGCAGTCAAACATATGAGATAAGTGTAGACAGCACTATGATTGCAATATGTCTCAAGTAAACAACACCAACATTTTGAATGTTCCATTGAAAATATAGAACATTACACACGGCGCTCAAAAATATATCAAAATGTTTTAGTACGACTTTGGTAAGCTATGAAGCCGCACCGCTTGAAGGATTGCCGGCGCATTAAACATACAGGTATTATTATGGTGTGTGTATAAGGTAAGACATATTATCTGCCATTTTGTTTTGCAATATTATGCAAAAGCAACTTTTCTTACCTTCTGGAACCTGCTGATCTGCATTTGGGATCTGTAGAAGTCCTGTAAAAATTGCGCAAGTCCGCAAGTCGATAAGCTTTTTTTTTTTCCTCTATCTTCTTGTTATGTGACATTCATCCATTACTTACAAACCCCGTTTCCATATGAGTTGGGAAATTGTGTTAGATGTAAATATAAACGGAATACAATGATTTGCAAATAATTTTCAACCCATATTCAGTTGAATATGCTACAAAGACAACATATTTGATGTTCAAACTGATAAACTTTTTTTTTTCGCAAATAATCATTAACTTTAGAATTTGCACACATTTGCAGTCCTCTCCAAGGTTTCTCATAGTCATTCTCATCGACGTCCCACTGGGGTGTGAGTTTTTCCTTGCCCTTATGTGGGCGCTGAACCGCGGATGTCATTGTGGCTTGTGCAGCCCTTTGAGACACTTGTGACCCCAAACTTTTGAACGGTAGTGTATATATATATATATATATATATATATATATATATATATATATATATATATATATATATATATATATATATATATATATATATATATATATATATATATATATATATATATATATATCAGACCTGGGCATTGTACGGCCCGCGGGCCGCATCCGGCCCTTTGCGCATCCCTGTCCGGCCCGCATGAGGCCAATCATAAATTACAAAATAAATTTAAAAAAGTATCTATGTCGAGTGTGCAATACAACAGTGCTGCTTTTGTTTTGAAAAGCGTTATTTGTATTACTTCCGTGTGGACGTATGCGCGTGTGCGATTGTGAGTGAATTGAACGGCGCAATTACAAATTACAAAATAAAGTTTAAAAAACATCTATGTCGTGTGCGCAATACAACTGTGCTGCTTTTATTTTGAAATGTGTTATTTATGCCGTATGTCCGGAGGGAACCTGTGAGGGAAGGTGCATAGAGACAAGTGATGAGACGCTAAAAAAAGAAAAGTTGATGAGGAATGGCGTGTTTCCAACAAGAGATGGACAGCCAAGTATTTCTTTACATAAATTAATGGTAAAGCCGTGTGCTTAATGTGTGGTACACAGGTTGCTGTGTTTAAATATAATTTTAATCGCCACTACACGAAGAAACACGAGGGAAAATACCGGAATGTGTCTGATGAAGCGCGCGCAAGGGAGGCTGATGCGTTGATGGTAAAACTGCAAACCCAACAAGGACTTTGTGCCATATTTCACACCCCCAGAGATGCAGCCGTCAGGACAAGTTTCGTCATTTCTCACAAAAGCGCCAGAAAAAGTAAGGCGTTTTCTGACGGAGAGTTTATTAAGGAGTGCTTATTGGACTTTGTTGCGCTGATAATGCCCGGAGACAGGACTGTTTTTCGCTAACTTTGGATGAGAGCTCTGATGCAGTCAATTAAAGAGACAACCACAGGTAATGACTTGTTCACAGAGGTAAATGCGTGTTGGGACAAGCTGGCAGGTGTGACAATCCAATCCACTTTATTTATATAGCACATTTAAACAACAAAATGTTTCCAAAGTGCTGCACAACAATATTACAAACAATATTCAAATATTATCCTTAGCTCCACCAATGACTGAATAAAAAGAAAAAACAATTACATATAAAACCAATATAAAAAACAATATAGAATAGATATGATTAAAAACTATTTTTAACAACAGATGGTTGTCCAAATCTGATGGGGAAAAATGTTGGATAATGCAGGATAAAGTGACCTTAAAAAGCAATCTGCTTTTGTATAAAGTTAAGTTAGGTTAAATGAAATTATTATTATTATTATTATTATTAATTATTATCATCATTATTATTTATCTTATGGTATATCAAAAATAATATTGAGCAAAATTTAATTGAAATATTGTCGTGTGGCCCTCCAGCAGTGCTCGGGTTGCTTATGCGGCCCCCGGTGAAAATTAATTGCCCACCCCTGATATATATACTACCGTTCAAAAGTTTGGGGTCACCCAAACAATTTTGTGGAATAGCCTTCATTTCTAAGAACAAGAATAGACTGTCGAGTTTCAGATGAAAGTTCTCTTTTTCTGGCCATTTTGAGCGTTTAATTGACCCCACAAATGTGATGCTCCAGAAACTCAATCTGCTCAAAGGAAGGTCAGTTTTGTAGCTTCTGTAACGAGCTAAACTGTTTTCAGATGTGTGAACATGATTGCACAAGGATTTTCTAATCATCCATTAGCCTTCTGAGCCAATGAGCAAACACATCGTACCATTAGAACACTGGAGTGATAGTTGCTGGAAATGGGCCTCTATACAACTATGTAGATATTGCACCAAAAACCAGACATTTGCAGCTAGAATACCGGTAGTCATTTACAACATTAGCAATGTATAGAGTATATTTCTTTAAAGTTAAGACTAGTTTAAAGTTATCTTCATTGAAAAGTACAGTGCTTTTCCTTAAAAAATAAGGACATTTCAATGTGACCCCAAACTTTTGAACGGTAGTGTATATATATATGAAATGTATATGAAATACTCCAGTTGGTGAATTCTAGCTGTAAATAACCACGCCCCCCGCCCCCGACCAAGCCCCCCCTACCCCCCACCTCCCGATATTGGAGGTCTCAAGGTTGGCAAGTATGCTACTACCGACCACACAGTCTGATAGTTTATATATCAATGATGAAATCTTAACATTGCAACTTATAAAGTGCAATTTTAAATTTCTCGGCAAACTTCCGTCTGAAAACGTTTCGATATGATGACGTTTGCGCGTGACGTCAACAGTGGAAGCGGAAGTATTCGGAGCCCATTGAATCCAATACAAAAAGCTCTGTTTTCATTTCAAAATTCCACAGTATTCTGGACATCTGTGTTGGTGAATCTTTTGCAATTTGTTTAATGAACAATGGAGACTGCAAAGAAGAAAGTTGTAGGTGGGTCGGTGTATTAGCGGCTGGCTGTAGCAACACAACCAGGAGGACTTACTTGGATAGCAGATGCGCTAGCCGACGCTAGCCGCCGACCGCACGGATGATCGGGTGAAGTCCTTCGTCCTTCTGTCGATCGCTGGAACGCAGGTGAGCACGGGTGTTGATGGGCAGATGAGGGCTGGCTGGCGTAGGTGGAGCGCTAATATTTTTATCATAGCTCTGTGAGGTCCCGTTGCTAAGTTAGCTTCAATGGCGTCGTTAGCAACAGCATTGTTAATCTTCGCCAAGCTGGAAAGCATTAACCGTGTATTTACATGTCCACGGTTTAATAGTATTGTTGATCTTTTGTCTATCCTTCCAGTCAGTGGTTTATTTATTTTGTTTATATCTGCATTTGAGCCCGATGGTATCACGTTACCTCAGTAGCTAAAGTGTTTCGCCGATGTATTGTCGTAGAGATAAAAGTCACTGTGAATGTCCATTTCGCGTTCTCGACTCTCATTTTCAAGAGGATATAGTATCCGAGGTGGTTTAAAATACAAATCCGTGATCCACAATAGAAAAAGGAGAGAGTATGGAATCCAATGAGCCCTTATACCTAAGTTACGGTCAGAGCGAAAAAAGATACGTTCTACACTGCACGCTAGTCCTTCACTTTCACGTTCCTCATCCACGAATCTTTCATCCTCGCTCAAATTAATGGGGTAATCGTCGCTTTCTCGGTCCGAATCTCTCGCTGCTGGTGTAAACAATAGGAAAATGTGAGCAGCCTTTCCTCCGGTGTCGTCACGCTACTTCCTGTAGGGGCAAGGCTTTTTTTTATCAAAGACCAAAAGTTGCGAACTTTATCGTCATTGTTCTATACTAAATCCTTTCAGCAAAAATATGGTAATATCGCGAAATGATCAAGTATGACACATAGAATGGATCTGCTATCCCCGTTTAAATAAAAAAAATTCATTTCAGTAGGCCTTTAACGTTACTTACCGCGATATGCTTCCTCAAATTTGACGTTGAGTTAATGTAAGCTTAAGCTTGTTGTTGTTTGCAGCTGAAACTTTATGTGCAGTTAATCATGTGACCGCCTGGCTCTGTTTAATTGGTGAAATGGAGTCAAACGTCACCAGTGACTGCATTTGATTGGTGAAACAGAGTCAAACGTCACCAGTGACTGTATTAGATTGGTGAAACGCAGGCATGCGATAGATCCTACTTTGAAGGTCTGTCTGACAAACCTAAACAAACAAAGCGTGCATTAACAGATCGATACAAATCAGTAGCGAATAGCGAGCTGAATGTAGATAAATGGAGCGGAGTAAAAGTAGCGTTTCTTCTCTATAAATATACTCAAGTAAAAGTAAAAGTATTTTGCATTAAAACTACTCTTAGAAGTACAATTTATCCCAAAAGTTACTCAAGTAGATGTAACGGAGTAAATGTAGCGCGTTACTACCCACCTCTGCTTAATTGTGTTTCATTGTATCTATTACAGCATTTCCAATTATATTTACAATCCGCAAAGCATGTAAAAATACCGTCTAACATCACAAAATGCCACAAATTCAGTCAGCCATTTTGAAAATTCCGGTCCGAACGTCTTCGGTAATTTCTGTAGATTGACGTCACTGGACTAACACTTCTGCACTCTGACCTGATTTATCAGATCAGTCATACTGGAAATACACAAACATTTGAGAGAGATGTGCTGTCTATCATTCACAATCCCTTTATAAGACATGAACACATATGTTTTTGTTTTTTTAATGCATTCTAGGTCGTAAATAAATAATACGTAAAAAGTCAGCTAACAATGTAGTCAATGGGGGATCTTTATTCCACCCACAAAACCATCTAAATAACCATCCATAACCCGCCAACAATACTCTATATAAATATTGTGACCTGAATATTAACCAGATATTAGTGATTTTGTTTGTTATTACAAGTGCTAACGCAGATAAACTATTTTAGCGGCGTATTGATAACACACCGCTCAGTTGCACTCTGCTGCTTTTACAGCGATGTCTTGCTGCTCCCGCATCATCAAGTCTCGGCTTGTCAAAGTTATTCGAGATCATAAATCATACCTTTCATCTGGACATTGGGAGGATTTAGCCATACACTGAGAAGTTGTTCGTCTGTGACATTCAATTTGTACCTGGAGATGGAGACAAACACATACAACCGAAGAAAGTGTCAACAGGGAGATGTATCCCTGTGAACCCTTCGTGTGCATCATGATTAATTCTTCATATAAACGGGAAGATATAGACATCCTATCAGTCGTCATCGAAGTAAGAGCAGACATTGTACAGTAAGCTATCGTTTCATTATGTTTCTAGTTTGTATTTCTTGTTCACATGATGCTTAGTGTTTCACTAAAGCTGGATCTGTTTAGCAGAGTTTCTAAAACTTGTAGCTCATCCTCCTTGTATTCAGGATCAACAATATAAGTTTATGGATCACATTTTTTCCCAAAGTAATTGTTGGCTCTTCCAAAGTCTGCATGATTTGCATTGTTATTGGTGATGAAGGAATCTGTGGTTCCTACCTCTACGTCACGCGATGACGTGTCTGGCTAGCTCATTATCTCTCAAAATGGTTCAGGAATCGAAGTGAGATTGATACTATTTTGATCATATGTATTTATTCGCAAACTTTGTAAGTCTTTCAGTGTCATACATCAGGTATATATGATAATAGCTTCTATATAGAGTTAACCTGTGTTTCCACTTTACTGGTACTTGATGTAAGGTTTCATTACCCGTGTGGAAATAAAACAATTAAAGCATCAACATTTATTTTCCAAACTACACTCATTAGTGTGCAAATAAAGCATATTTTGTTAGATTTATTGAAATATTATGCTTGTTATTGTTGGGTTTACAAGGACCTCTCAAAACAATAACAAATGCATAAAATCACAAGCTGACCTAATGTCATGGAAAAAAATAGGTTTCATAACCTCACAACTTTTGCCGCAACCTTCTGAAGCCACTGATAAATTCACGAATTTTAGGCCGCATTTATCCCAAAAAAGGCCTTTTGAAATCCTGATGGGACTAACAAAACATTGAGCCACTGTCATGTATTAAAATCCTGTTGAGCTTTTTCTTTTGTTTTTCCATCTTTTACATGATTTTTAGCGAAAGACTGACTTCAAAAGGGGTGTACCCTTCAACATTCAACCTTAGAAAACTTACACTTGTATGAATGTTAACATGTTTTTTGATAAAGACCTGTACACTTGATAAAGGTTTAATGATGGTAACAGTTTGACCCTCAAACTGACATTTTCCAATGAAGTGATTTCCTATGGCAGTCAGTTGAATTGTTTTGAAATACGAACAGATTGTGTTCAGCCTTGAGAGGTTCCACTTTCTGCTTTGACTTGTTGATGTCTGTTCAGGTGGTGATGTGGCGGTGTCAACAACCCGTCCAGAAACCATGCTTGGAGATGTGGCCATAGCTGTTCACCCTGATGATCCTCGATACCAGGTTAGAAGTTCTTGGTAGTAGATATTTTAGATACATTTATCACATACAGATGAGGAATTACTTGCACATCTCAATGGTGCAGGCATGTGATTTTTCAGTCTATAGTCGGAAATCCGTCTTTTTTATCTCTGTAAAAATATAAACAATTATTTTCCGTTTTCCTTCATTTTTTCCAACCTACAATGTGTGTTAAAATCTTGATCCGTCTCTTTGCCATACCTGCCAACAACTTCGGTTTTCCCGTAATGAGTACGGTTTTTGTGGATGTGACCACACGTTGTAATTACTGTTGTGACTAAATAACATAGTGACTGAAACAGACATAGTGATTCATTTGGATGAATGGGGTATGTATTTATGTAAACTCTGTTGATAATTCTTTAAATTCTTGTTGTTGTTTGAAGTTTGCAAAAGAGCACCTAGATGTTCCACAGCACTACTTGTAAAATATTCTGTGGAGAAATTAAACCAAAATTGAGTTGTTTGGGAGGAACACACAATGCTATGTGTGGAGAAAAAAAGGCACACCACACCAACATCAAAACCTCCTCCCAACGGTGAAATATGGTGGAGGGGGCATCATGGTTTGGGGTTGCTTTGCTGTCTCAGGGTCTGGACGGATTGCTGTCATCGATGGAAAAATGAATTCCCAATTGTATCAAAACATATTACAGGAAAACTTAGGAGCGCCTGTCCGCCCACTGAAACCCAATAGAGGATGGGTGATGCAACAGGACAATGACCCATAAAAGTAAATGAACAACAGAATGGCGTAAATAATATAAAATACACATTCTGGAGTTGCCCAGTCAGATTCCTGACCTCAATTGAGATGCTGTGGCATGACTTCAAGAGAGCAATTCACACCAGACATCCCAAGAATTTACTAAAACACTTTTGTAAAGAGGAATGGTCCAAAAGTCCTCCAGACCGTTGTGCAAGTCTGATCTGCAATTACAGTGAACGTTTAGTTGATGTTATTGTTGCCAAAAGAGGCTCAACCAGTTATTAAATCCAAAGGTTTACATACCTTTTTCAAACTGCACTGTGAATGTTCACACGTTGTGTTCAATAAAAAATGAAAACATATTATATTTTGTGCAGTTTTAGTTAAGCAGACTGTGTTTGTCTATTGTTGTGACTTAGATGAAGATCAGAACACATTTACTGTCCAATATATGCAGAAATCCAAGTAATCCCAAAGGGGTTCACATACTTTTTCTTGTAACTGTACTATATACAGTATTTCTAAAATATTTTTTGACGGGCCTCTATGGTTAAGAAACACTGAACTTAGATATGACACTAAAAACGATTTGCTTTGTAACATACAACAGTAAAGTTAAGAAAATTATTTATTTTTCAAATAGTTTAGCATATACTGATGTACATTAAATAGTTTGTATCATCTTTAATGTACAAAAGGTATCAAAGTGGCCCCCGGATCCTTTTATTTTTCAGTATGTAGCCCTTAGTGGAAAAATTTGGAACACCCCTTTTTTTAGATGTACAATGACGTCGTGTGTAATCTGTTTAAAATCAGCACATAGGATCCATCTCACAGATGAACACCTGCAATCCATCCTGAGAGTTTCAACAGCACAAAAACAAGTCTTAGACCAAACATTAATGAAGTCGAGCTGAGACAAAAGTACATTGAAGAAGATTTACTGGATTGCAACCACCAAATGTTTGCAGCTCTGTAACTACACATGACATTATTGATTTGAAAAATGTTAATGATGGATTATTGGGATAAATGGTGTGTTATAAAGAACAATGTACACTGAATGAAAAACCGTGACCACAAAACAGTGATAAGGTCCAAACTGTGGATTTTGTGAACTGTTCCACCTCTACAATATAAGCAGCTTTATAAATATAACAGTTTGATATTGAACAAATAATGTTTTAAAAGTAGGGTGGGAGAAATCGATTCTTAGATGCATCACCATAGGCACATGGACAACTCTGAATCAATGGACAAACGTACAAATATCAAATATTAAGAGGGGCCCTTTGCAACTTCCTCAAAGTTACAATTTTCAAACCAAAAGACAAGTACACCAATAGCTAGTTTATGTTACCATCAGTGGTTACAAATTTGTCATTTGTCACAATTACTAATCATATTGGATAGAAATTACTTGTCAGCTCGAGGAATAAGCATTCAGACTGTCATTCACCCGCAGCGCGTGCACTAGACAAAAGCAGCCAAGAGAAGCAACCACCACTTTGCAGTCATATTCTTGTTAGGGTCATTTATGCGATCATTAATAGCCAACGTTAGTAGCTAGACTTTGCCAAATCGCTATCATTAGCTGAGAACAAAATAGCTAACGCATGAGTGTAACGTGGGGGCGAAGTTTACATGCTCAAGGCCAGAAGGGAGCGGAATATAGTGAAGTGAAGTGAAGTGAATTATATTTATATAGCGCTTTTTCTCTAGTGACTCAAAGCACTTTACATAGTGAAACCCAATATCTAAGTTACATTTAAACCAGTGTGGGTGGCACTGGGAGCAGGTGGGTAAAGTGTGCTTTCAACATTTAAAATTTTTAAATGTCCACAAAAATGTAATCCGCAGGAAAAAGTTGCTTTTATAAACCTTGTCTATAGCGGTTAGCTGTTGAACACAGCCGCTTAATTTGCATCCCAGAAAAGTTGATAGTTAAACACTAACATCAAACTTTGCTGCAATGATGCATATTGTTGATAGCTTGAGTCAAAGTTGTTATTTGTGACGGAGCACGTTTGGCACTGAAAAGCGGCTGTATGGATCCAGAACACTGCCAGTAAGATTTGGTATGGAAAAAAAATTGACATTGTAAAAAAAGTTGTATTGGCAACAAACAAATACAACATTGAAAAATACTATATTTTTGCTGTATGTTTTCAATGCCAATATTCATATTTTTGTACACTTGTATTGTTTTTGTGTGTTTCAAAGGTTTTCTTCTAGTTTTTTGTTTTTTTTAAGTTTTCAAACCAAAGTCAGTGTTTTAGCGTGAGAGGCGGGTGCAAGAAGTTTACCCGGAACACCGTTCAAGAAGAAAGGATGACTGAGGGCGTCTAAATGAAGTTTAAAAAAGCTTAAAAACATGAAATTATGAAGCAAAAGTATTTTTTTACATTTATCCTGAGTAGGCCTGTATGTGTTGCTATTGGCAGATTAATCTCCTGCTCAGAGAGAAATCTTGTATTTGTTAACATAATACAGTGACCTACTTTTATTAATCTGAACACTTCGTAAAGCACTTTGATCAACTTCATTACTTCACAATTGGTTTTATATAAGCAGTTGATTTCAGCACTAAGATTATTAGGATATATTTATGTTATTTATTAAATGTTTAATTTATTACATTGCATATATTCTCTTTACAAAGCAAATAGTAAAAGCAATTACTCATATTTATTAGTTATAAAAAAGTTTATGGAGGATTTATTATATGATTGCATCATTTATTAATAAAATGTAACAAGGAAGTCAAGCATTAGCTTCGCTTACTTGATGTCATCAAGTAAGCGAAGCGACAGTATGTGACTTATGTAAGAAGTTGTTTTATGTCTGTGAGACATAAAACAAGAAACAGCAAGTGACAAGAAAGAGCGAGAAAAGCCTGAAGTGTAATGCCCGCAGCTAAAAGCAACTGTGTGAGAACGTATACTCGAATATCACGATATAGTCATTTTCTATATCGCACAGAGACAAACCCGTGATATATCGAGTATATTCGATATATCGAGTATATTCGATATATCGAGTATATTCGATATATAGAGTATATTCGATATATCGAGTATATTCGATATATCGAGTATATTCGATATATCGAGTATATTCGATATATTGCCCAGCCCTACAGTAACATCACAAAGTACTACTCAGATATTATTTTTTTAAATACATTTAATGTAATTGTTAATAGAAATGTCTCCTCTAAAAGTCCAGCCTATTTATTTTTTTGAATTAATTTTGAATAATCCCTCAGCTCTACATTATAGCAGTTGTTTTAAAAATATGTTGTTGGTTGTATTTTCAAATGTACATGTAAATATTATGTGGATATCATTTAGGATATCTGAATGTATTCCCTTATTTTGTATTATTTGTAGTTTCAGCGCATTGTTTATTAATTTATACGAGTCTAAATAATACTTGACAAAACAATACAATACAATAAGACATGAGTCCAGGTGTAAACATAGAAAGAAAAAGATACATCAGATGTAAGGTTTTATTTCCAAACACTGAAAAAAGATTTGTGCATGAAGTTGTCTCCACAGCCTGGATGAATATGAGGCTCCCTCCCAGGGCATCATGAGGAGAACCGACGGAGGTCCCTCAACATTACGACAGTTGAAGTCTCGTATTTTAACAGAAATCGGTTACTCTTGTCACGCCAAGCTTTACATGTCTGGTGTTAAATATTTTAAATTAATAAATACAGCTACACCTACATTATAAAGTCGCTCTTTTTTCCATCCATCTTCTTCCGCTTATCCGAAGTCGGGTCGCGGAGGCAGCAGCCTAAGCAGGGAAGCCCAGACGTCCCTCTCCCCAACTATTTTGATTAGCTCCTCCAGGGGGATCCCGAGGCGTTCCCAGGCCAGCCAGGAAACATAGTCTCCCCAACGTGTCCCGGGTCTTCTCCGTGGCCTCCTACCGGTTGAAAGTGCCCTAAACACCTCCCCTGGTAGGCGTATGGGGGGCATACTGACCAGATGCCCGAACAACCTCATCTCGCTCCTCTCGATGTGGAGGAGCAGCGGCTTTACTTTGAGCTCCTCCCAAATGACAGAGCTTTTCACCCTATCTCTAAGGGAGAGCCCCGCCACCCGAAGGAGAAAACTCATTTCGGCCTCTTGTACACGTGATCTTGTCTTTTGGTCATAACCCAAAACTCGTGACCATAGGTGAGGATGGGAACGTAGATGGACCGGTAAATTGAGAGCTTTGCCTTCCGGCTCAGTTCCTTCTTCACGACGGATCGATGCAGGGTCTGCATCACTACAGATGCCGCACCGATCCGCCTGTAGATCTCACAATCCACTCTTCCCTTACTTGTTTACAAGACTCCGAGGTACTTGAACTCCTTTACTTGGGGAAGGATCCGTCTCGCTCTTTTCTCTCCGCATGGAAATATAACAAAGCATTGTTCCATACGGAGTTTGGCCAAATATCACGGCTATATCGAGACAAACATGGATCATTTAAAAATACATAATTTCTGTACCATTTATACTACATCCACAAAGTATAGCTAGGTTAACACAAACACTTGATTTAGACACCATCGGCCGTCCTTTGTTCTTCTACGGTGTTTTTCTAGAATATTGCCGTCAAAAACATCCCCCCAAGGTATTGTATTTTTCAATGTTTGTATTTATTTATTGCCAAAACTTGTTTCTGTGCCAATACAACTTCTTCTACGATATCAATAATTTTTTTTCGATACCAAATCATGCTGCCAGTGTTCTGGATCCATAAGGCAGCACATTCACGCAGCACACACAAACAGGTTCAAACAAAAACACAACCAGAGTGCACACTTGGCCATGCGTCATTGTCTTTCATACACACATATACATACTACGTTTCCATATGAGTTGGGAAATTGTGTTAGATGTAAATATAAACGGAATACAATGATTTGCAAATCCTTTTCAACCCATATTCAATTGAATGCACTACAAAGACAAGATATTTGAAGTTCAAACTCATAAACTTGTTTTTTTTTTTGCAAATAATAATTAACTTAGAATTTCATGGCTGCAACACGTGCCAAAGTAGTTGGGAAAGGGCATGTTCACCACTGTGTTACATGGCCTTTCCTTTTAACAACACTCAGTAAACGTTTGGGAACTGAGGAGACACATTTTTTAAGCTTCTCAGGTGGAATTCTTTCCCATTCTTGCTTGATGTACAGCTTAAGTTGTTCAACAGTCCGGGGGTCTCCGTTGTGGTATTTTAGGCTTCATAATGCGCCACACATTTTCAATGGAAGACAGGTCTGGACTACAGGCAGGCCATTATTAGTACCCACACTCTTTTACTATGAAGCCACGTTGATGTAACACGTGGCTTGGCATTGTCTTGCTGAAATAAGCAGGGGCGTCCATGGTAACGTTGCTTGGATGGCAACATATGTTGCTCCAAAACCTGTATGTACCTTTCAGCATTAATGGCGCCTTCACAGATGTGTAAGTTACCCATGTCTTGGGCACTAATACACCCCCATACCATCACAGATGCTGGCTTTTCAAATTTGCGCCTATAACAACCCGGATGGTTCTTTTCCTCTTTGGTCCGGAGGACACGACGTCCACAGTTTCCAAAAACGATTTGAAATGTGGACTCATCAGACCACAGAACACTTTTCCACTTTGTATCAGTCCATCTTAGATGAGCTCAGGCCCAGCGAAGCCGACGGCATTTCTGGGTGTTGTTGATAAACGGTTTTCGCCTTGCATAGGAGAGTTTTAACTTGCACTTACAGATGTAGCGACCAACTGTAGTTACTGACAGTGGGTTTCTGAAGTGTTCCTGAGCCCATGTAGTGATATCCTTTACACACTGATGTCGCTTGTTGATGCAGTACAGCCTGCGGGATCGAAGGTCACGGGCTTAGCTGCTTACGTGCAGTGATTTCTCCAGATTCTCTGAACCCTTTGATGATATTACGGACCGTAGATGGTGAAATCCCTGAATTCCTTGCAATAGTTGGTTGAGAAAGGTTTTTCTTAAACTGTTCAACAATTTGCTCACGCATTTGTTGACAAAGTGGTGAGCCTCGCCCCATCCTTGTTTGTGAATGACTGAGCATTTCATGGAAGCTACTTTTATACCCAATCATGGCACCCACCTGTTCCCAATTTGCCTGTTCACCTGTGGGATGTTCCAAATAAGTGTTTGATGAGCATTCCTCAACTTTATCAGTATTTATTGCCACCTTTCCCAACTTCTTTGTCACATGTTGCTGGCATCAAATTCTAAAGTTAATGATTATTTGCAAAAAAAAAAGGTTTACAGTTTGAACATCAAATACGTTGTCTTTGAGCATATTCAAACTGAATATGGGTTGAAAAGGATTTGCAAATCATTGTATTCCGTTTATATTTACATCTAACACAATTTCCCAACTCATATGGAAACGGGGTTTGTATGATTGCATCAATCTTACTTTTCATGCTGACGTGCTGTGCTTTCCCCCGGCGAAACTGCGTTCGTACTTTCTTGTTGGTGAATGTGTATTTTTCGCGCACGGTGCTGGGGCGTCATAAATATTCAAAGAAGCCAAAACGTCTACTATTTTGTGTATTGTTGGTTTGTTAGTTAGTAAACACAGAACTCAGGTCGACAGGGTCCTAAGTCATTCCCGTTGCATTAGCAACATAACTCAAAATGTTATAGGTGGATTTCGAATAAACTTTCAGGAACTGTCAGAAATGGGAAAAGGAAAAGTGATTAGATAAGATTGATTCTTTGCTATTGAGAGACTTTATTAAATGTATTTGTATTATCATTTGGTGCAGCCGGTCCGGAGGGGATAGAAAGAGAAAAAAAGAAAGACAGAGGGGGAAATTGTGGGGACAAGAGGAGGATAAGACAGAGAGACAAAAACAACAACAGCAAACACAATAACAACAACAACAACAAAAATAGAGCAACATCAGCAAATACGATATGTACAGATATGATGGTAAAAGTGATAGCAAAGAAGCAGTTAGTGAAATAAATAATAATACAGAAATGACAATGAGCATTATTACACTACAAATCAAATCAAATCAAATCAACTTTATTTATAAAGCAAATGGAGCAATACAAAATACCAATAGAAATAGCGCTATTGATAATCAATAATACCAATAATTTACCTCTATTATCAACAATACAGTTGTTCAAATTCAACAATACATATATGTAATGATAACTAGAGATACAAAAGAAAGCAGAAAAAAGAAGGGGAAGAAAGAGCAGCCAGCTATATTAACCTTGTAGATTGTTATAGTAACAATAGGTTAAGCTTTGTCAGTGTGCCATGTGTTACCCAGTTTACCCTAGGGTAACAATGTTAATTTATGTTTGATGAAACGTGATTATATGCATGAGTATATGTATGTATGTGTACTTGTATACCGGTATGTACAGAATGTGTATATGTATGTTTGTTCAGTGAATGTATATGTACAGTATGTGTATATGTATGTTTGTACAGTGAATGTATATGTACAGTATGTGTATATGTATGTTTGTACAGTGAATGTATATGTACAGTATGTGTATATGTATGTTTGTACAGTGAATGTGCATGTGGATGTACGAATTTTGAGTATGTACGTATGTACTGTAATTGTGTATGTAAGTGGGAGCGTATGTATGTATGTATGAATAACGGTGTGTATGTGACTATATATATGTATATTTGTATGTACAATATATTTGACTTCCTGTGTGTGTGGGAGCCAGAGTACGGCCCCAGCCACCCAGAGAGCCCAAGCCACAAACAGCAGGTGTGGCGCCCAGGGAACAAGGGACCACCGGCCCCACGCAGCCAGGCCAGCCAGCGACAGGAACCCCAGTGCCCTGCCCACCGTGCCGCCCGGAAGAGCCAGCAGCAGGCCGCAGACAGACGCGCCCGGCAGAGGACAAGGCACGGGAGAAGCAGGGGACAGCCAACCCTCAAGCCAGCGAGAGACCACACCCCACACAGGCAGAAAGGCGGGACGCCCCGCCCGAGGGGCCAAGAGACTCCCCGCAACCGGACGGGAAGACCGCCGGCCGCACCAGCAACCGGGCCCCCACGAGCCCACCCCCGGAGAGCACGGTGCGGCCCGCCCCAGGCCACCCCACCCAAGTCGGCCGCCGCAGGACCGCCCAGCACAGGGCCACGGGAACCACCCACCCCACCCGCAGGGACCCCAAAAATGGAGATGGAACAACCAGCAACCGCCCTGTCGAATCCCCCCCCTGAGGAAGGGGGGGGAAAATAAACAAAATACAATATATATATATATATATATTAAATATATATATATATATATATATATATATATATATATATATATATATATATATATATATATATATATATATATATATATAAAAGAGAATTTAAAGAAGATCACAGACACGCTGACCCACAAGGTCACTACCCCAGCAGCTGGCAGACTTGCAGCAGCCCCAGGGCATAAATGTCTTTCATCACTTATTTAAAAAAAGAAAAAACACAAGACACCTCACTTCAAATTAGGGAGTTTTGTTTAAAAATGTAATTAATTATTGTAACCTGAACTATTTTTGTGTTTCAGAATGTTCACGGAAAGGTTTGCCGCCACCCCTTTATTGACAGACTGCTGCCAATTGTCACTGATACAATGGTGGACATGGAGCTCGGAACAGGTGAGAACCACACTACTGTAGTTGTTTGTGTCTATTTTTAGACACAGCTCCAAGAAAATAGAAGACTGAGGGCCTGATTTACTAAGATCCAAATACTACATGCTATACAGCGTGTGCAATCTATGAAATACGTGTACTAATAGGGGGCGTTTTGCATGCGATCTACTAACATTGCAAGTGCTAATTATGACTGGTGCAGACCGTCTTATTTAAATGAGGTTTTTGTGTGCTTTCACCATGGAGACACTTATTTACTACACATTCATGTTATAATGCTACTACCTGTTTTGCTATCAAACAAGCAGCAGACATGTATCACTTTTTATGGTCATTTTAAAAGTTGTCCGGTGCATCCACAATGAAACCCACTTTTTTGTGCGCTGCAGATGCGTTCATTGGAGAGAGTTCTGCATTTACTTTGCTCATGACACAAAAAATGCATACTTCAAATTAGTTTTTTTCATGCAGGAGATATGTTAATATTATATTTTCTAAATTAAAAAACGAACGCCAATAAAAAGAACAACTCCAGCAGACACCAAAACATCAATTGCATGAATTAAATTTGTATTAATCAGCCCCTTATTTTACTAGCATGCAGATATAACATTTTAAAAGAATGTTGATTTATTGAGGATATGTTTAATAGTTTTTATTTCTGACAGACCATGAAAAAAGGTTGACACACACACATTCTCTGTTTCTCGTCTGTATTTGCGGCGCCAGCACAGCACAACACCAATCCTGCAGCCGTGTGTCAGTTTGCACATACTTTTCAGCTAAATAGTGCTCGCAAAACTATGAGTGTTGATAAATCACATTGTGGGTGCTATATAATATATTTACATCTTCTCCTTCCAGTATTGTGGGTGTTTTGCTAATCAGCATATATTCTGCATATTAATGGAGACAGAGACTAAATGAATTGCATGCCTTATTCTGCTCATTTAACAGACGCAGTCAACTTTGCACACGTTTAATAGATAAGCTCTAAGTGTGATACCTTTTATATGCTATGAGCCAAGTCTGTAATGTAGTCCACTGTTGGTACTGTATTATATGCAGAAGGAAATCTCATTTACCGTTTGTCTTTCTGTTTTGTAGGTGCAGTGAAGGTTACTCCTGCTCATGACCTCTTAGACTTCTTATTGTCACAGAGACATGCTCTACCGCGCCTTACTGTGATTGGAGAAGATGGGAAGATGACTCCACTATGTGGTCAATGGCTTGAGGTGCACGAACCTCACTTGAATCACTGTTGTTTTATCTTACATACACAGGCTTATGACCTAAACTTGTTAGTATACAGATGTTATTCCTTCTGTTAAAAGTCAAGTGCAAAAATATTTACCCATGGAAACTTTTATTTACTGTGTTGATAAACGTCTTCATTTAATATCTCATTATATCTTTGAAGGGAGTGAAACGTTTTGATGCTCGACAACTGGTAATCGACGCTTTGGTTGAGAAAAAGCTGTTCCGGGGAAAAAAGGGTCACACCATGACCTTACCCACTTGCAGGTTGGTAAACTAACACCTTTTACAATCTAGCAACATCATTACAGCTGTGCAGTCTAATGAAATCCAATGAAACAGCTGTTTTCTATTGACCCTGTCATAGATGAATACAGGGGGAGTGAGAAGATCTCGTGGCATAAGATCTCGTCACACCCTAGAGATCATAACGTGACCATAGTTCATATTTTAGAGAAAAGATCTCTTATGGGCACAGAGCAGAAGCCTCACCCACTTTTTGATTCCCACAAGGGGCCACAAATAGCAGGGGTTTTACAATCAGCCGTCACTGATTTGGAGGTTAAAAGACAAAACAACGGAATTGGCGCCGTGACTGACAATGCATGCCACATATTCGTGTCAGTGTGCGAGGCAGGACCGTAATCGCAAAGCAAATGCTCAGCGGACACTACAAACTGGCCTCGATGCACCTGCGCCACCCATCTTGTGTACTTGTGCTGCTGACACAGGCGACAGCCCTCCTTCATTGGAGTCCAACAGCCACTGCAATGTTTATGCAATGTTTAAGCCTGTCAATAGCGACCAATCAAGGGAAAGAGCAAAAGTGACCACTATACTGTATATAGGTGGCCACCAATGTTCCCCTTGATTTCTCATGTATGTAAGCAAATGCACTAACTCCCTGAGCATTCGATAAACCACACATAAGCAACATCAGACTTGTACACTGTCCCCACACCAGCATCACACTTGTCCCAAAGCTGACATAAGAAGTTAAATTGTACAACTTTTTGTGTGTAAGATGCATCATTACAATGTTTTTATGAGCATTTATTTACTCTTGTAACCGCATTTTATGATTAATATCCATAAATTAACATGTTTAATACATGGCACTAAAATAGGCACAAATCACATTGGGGAGTGGGTGTACGGTGTCCGATTGTTTTGCCAAAATAAGAGTTAAAATGCAGCATTTAACTCTTAAGTCTGCTGCTATAAGCTAACCTGCAAAACAGCAACATGCAGGCATAACACGCTATTAATGGCATGTTTGACTTCGTGTGATGTGAACCACATCACGGTGTAAGCACTTGGCAGTTACAGTTTGTGTGGTGTTGGAGTTGTAGCCATAAACGCATTAAAGGCCTACTGAAACCCACTACTACCGACCACGCAGTCTGATAGTTTATATATCAATGATGAAATCTTAACATTGAAACACATGCCAATACGGCCGGGTTAACTTATAAAGTGCAATTTTAAAATTCCCGCCACACTTCCGGTTGAAAAACTCCTTTGGATATGATTTATGCGCGTGACGTCACAAAATCCACGGAAGTGGTTGGACCCCATCGGACCCGATACAAAAACCTCTTGTTTTCTTCGACAAAATTCCACAGTATTCTGGACATCTGTGTTGGTGAATCTTTTGCAATTTGTTTAATGAACAATGGAGGCTGCAAAGAAGAACGTTGTAGGTGAGATCGATCAGTGTATTAGCGGCTAAGTACAATACTTACAGCAACACAACAAGGACTACTTACTTAGCAGACGCCAAGCCGATGCTTGCCGCCAAACCCACGGATGAAGTCCTTCGTCGCGCCGTTGATCGCTGGAACGCAGGTGAGCACGGCTGTTGATGGGAAGATGAGGGCTGGCTGGCGTAGGTGGAGCGCTAATGTTTTTATCATAGTTCTGTGAGGTCCGGTTGCTAAGTTGCTAAATTAGCTTTAGCGTCGTTAGCAACAGCATTGTTAAGCCTTACTAGGCTGAGAATTTTTAACCGTGTAGTTACATGTACATGGTTTAATAGTATTGTTGATCTTCTGTCTATCCTTCCAGTCAGGGGTTTATTTCTTTTGTTTCTATCTTCATTGCCTAGTGGTTAGAGTGTCCGCCCTGAGATCGGTAGGTTGGAGTTCAAATCCCAGCCGATTCATACCAAAGACTATAAAAATGGGACCCATAACCTCCCTGCTTGGCACTCAGCAACATAGGGTTGGAGTTGGGGGTTAAATCACCAAAATGATTCCCGGGCGCGGCGCCGCTGCTGCCCACTGCTCCCCAAGGGGATGGGACAAATGCAGAGGACAAATTTCACCACATCTAGTGTGTGTGTGACAATCATTGGTACTTTAATCTTTAATCTTAATCTTAATTTGAGAACGATGCTATCACGTTAGCTCAGTAGCTAAGTGTGTCACCGATGTATTGTCGTGGAGATAAAAGTCACTTTAAATGTCCATTTTGCGTGCTCGACTCTCATTTTCAAGAGGATATAGTATCGGAGGTGGTTTAAAATACAAATCCGTGATCCACAATAGAAAAAGGAGAGAGTGTGGAATCCAATGAGCCAGCTTGTACCTAAGTTACGGTCAGAGCGAAAAAAGATACGTCCATCACTGCCTCTCTAGTCCTTCACTGTAACGTTCCTCATCTACGAATCTTTCATCCTCGCTCAAATTAATGGGGTAATCGTCGCTTTGTCGCTCCGAATCTCTCTCGCTCCATTGTAAACAAAGGAAAATTGTGAGGAATATTACCTCCTCTGACGTCACGCTACTCCCGGTACAGGCAAGGCTTTTTTTTTATCAGCGAGCAAAAGTTGCGAACTTTATCGTCGATTTTCTCTACGAAATCCTTTCAGCAAAAATATGGCAATATCGCGAAATGATAAAGTATGACACATAGAATGGATCTGCTATTCCCGTTTAAATAAAAAAAAATTCATTTCAGTAGGCCTTTAATGGCTGAGCCGAGTGTGTGCATTTTTTGATGAAATTAAAGAGAGCGGCTGCAGTCAATACGACATACAATTTGTTTTGGTGTGATTATAGCAGAAAGTGACAAGTTTTGCCAGATAATAATTGTGTTGCTAATGTTGTTTTAGTGTGGTTATGGTCGACAGTAATCAGTTTTTCACAATAAAAAGATTGTTGATACAGACCACCTCCTCCTTAAAACGTCTCAGCGTCTTATGTGTTGTGACCACTTGTTGTCACTTGTCACTCACAGAATTGCATTGTAAAATGGTACAGAATAAATTAGATGTTTATTTTATTTAGAATGTAGCTGTGCGCAACTGTGCAGGTGCGCACCTCAGAAGGAACATTGGTGGCCAATATATGCAGGTTTCTATGATGAATGACATGTTGAACATTGTGCAAAGAAGCACAAAACCGTTCATATTGTAGGAAGTTTATCTTAAAAAGTGTAAACAATGAAATAATAACAACTGACCCCTAAAATCCACCGAGTACGGCTGCAGAGCCGATATATTTCCTTTCTAGTCAGTTTAACTTCCACGAGCTCCACTGCGCTGCATGCCTACTGCGTAAATATGCGAGGCTTGACCATTTGACGCCCCAGGCGAGCATGAACTCCCACCACTCCAGAAAAGTTTACCCCCCAAACCCAGAGAAAAGTCTATATGCAGCAATACAAAGTTAGCAATTATTTATTTGACATGTAAAGACAAAAAATGCAATCTAAAGAAAAAAATGTAAGCCATTCAGATAATTTCCCTGAGATTAAAATAATAATTTAACACCTGCAAGCTGCCACCTTATTGTGGTAGAGGAGTTTGCGTGTCCCAATGATCTTAGGAGCTATGTTTCCCGGGGGATTTTATGCCCCCTGGTAGGGTCTCCCAAGACAAACACGTCCTAGTTGAGGGATCAGACAAAGAGCATCTCGAATACCTTTATGCAAAAGAACAAACAAGGACTTAGATTCCCCCCTCTGGAGCCAGGCCCGGAGGTGGGGCACGATGGCGAGTGCCTGGTCCCCATGGGGCCCGGCCGGGTACAGCCCGAAGACGCACCGTGGGTCCCCCCTCCAATGGGCTCACCACTCATAGGAGAGGCCATAGAGGTCGGGTGCAATGTGAGCTGGGCGGCAGCCGAAGGGGAGTGCTCAGAGAGTATGGGGTATCAGACTGTGCCGGTCCGCTCCCTGTATGATCAGTGTGAGAGCTTGGTCCGCATTGCCGGCAGTAAGTCGGACCCATTTTCAGTGAGGGTTGGACTCCGCTAGGTCTGCCCTTTGTCACCAATTCTGGTCATAACTTTTATGGACAGAATTTCTAGGCGCAGTCAGTTCAGTTCAGATCAGTTTATTTATTTGTATAGCACATTTAAAAACAACCCCAGTTGGCCAAAGTGCTGTACAGACATAAGAAAAGGGCCCATAGTCACATTTACATCATAACACGGAAGGATGAATAAAATACAGTAGTAAAATATACCTTAAAAGAAGTGCAGAATATATCACCTAAAATACTAAAATGTAATAAATAAATAAAAAAGGGATAAAACAAGAAATAAAAACAACCAAGAAATCCTGTCTAACTTGATTTGAATGCCAGGGAGTACAAATATGTTTTTAGCCTAGATTTAAATTGGCTCAGAGACTGGGAGGACCTAATAGATAGTGGAAGGTTGTTCCATAGTCTGGGCCCTGCCACTGCAAAGGCTCTATCTCCTCTCGTTTTTAGCCTAGTTTTTGGGACAGCTAGGAGGAGCTGGTCTGAAGACCTCAGAGTCCTGATGGGACAGTAAGGCTGCAGCAGCTCAATAAGATAGGGTGGGGCTTCTTGGTGTAAGCATTCAAAAACAATAAGTACAATTTTAAAATGAACTCTAAAAGTAACTGGGGGCCAATAAGGGAAGCCAGTACAGGGGTAATGTGCTCAAGTCATGTGGTTTTAGTTAAAAGACGAGCAGCAGAGTCCTGCAAGCGCTGCAGCCGCTGGAGAGAGCCCTGGTCCAGGCCTACGTACAAAGAATTACAGTATTCCAGGCGTGATGTCACAAATGCATGGATAGCTCTTTCAAAGTCAGCCTGTGAAAGAAACTGTTTTATTTTTGCCCAGCTTAAGCAAGCTGTCAAAAATGACTCCAAGGCTCCTTGCTGATTAGTTTCGATATGAGGACAGAGGACCAATAGCACTGTCATGTCCTTGCAGCGGGTTTGTTTGACCAAATACGACGATTTCTATTTTCTTTTTGCTTAAGTATAAAAAATTGGCCCCCAACCATTCCTGTACATCATGCAAACAGTTCTGCAGAGTAGTCATGGCAACCTGAGTATTGGTTAATGTTACAGGCAGATATATCTGGATATCATTTGCAAAACAGTGAAAAGAGACATTGTGCTTTTTAAAAACTGCACCCAGGGGAAGCATATATAAAGAAAAGAGGACAGGTGCTAAAATGAACCTTGGGGTACACCATACTTAAGGGCAGACTCAGAGGAGGAGTATTCGCCTAGGTGTACAGAAAAGCTCCTGCTGGTCAAAAATGACTGGAACCATTTCAGAGCTGTTCCCCTAATACCCACACAAGACTCAAGGCGAGTTAAAAGAATGCTGTGGTCCACCGTATCAAAAGCAGCAGTCAAACCTAAAAGCACAAGAACTGCAGATTGACCTTAGTCCACAGCTAGAAGCAGGTCATTCAAAACTCTTAAAAGGGCAGTTTCTGTGCTATGTTGTAATTTAAAAGAAGACTGGAATGTTTCCCCAATATCATTTGAGTTAAGATAAGGAAGAAGTTGATCACAAACAACCTTCTCTAGGACCTTGGATAAAAGTGGCAACTTTGAGATTGGTCTAAAATTCTATCAATCAATGTTTATTTATATAGCCCTAAATCACAAGTGTCTCAAAGGGCTGTACAAGCCACAACGACATCCTCGGTACAGAGCCCACATACGGGCAAGGAAAACTCACCCCAGTGGGACGTCAATGTGAATGACTATGAGAAACCTTGGAGAGGACCGCATATGTGGGTAACCCCCCCCCCCCCCACCCCCCCTCTAGGGGAGACCGAAAGCAATGGATGTCGAGTGGGTCTGACATAATATTGTGAAAGTCCAACACATCAGCGAAAGTCCAGTCCATAGTGGGGCCAGCAGGAACCATCCCGAGCGGAGACGGGTCAGCAGCGTAGAGATGTCCCCATCCGATGGCCAGGCTAGCGGTCCACCCCACTCTTTTCGAGTAGAAAAGAAAAGAAAAGAAACGGCAGATCAACTGGTCTAAAAAGGGAGTTTATTTAAAGGCTAGAGTATACAAATGAGTTTTAAGATGAGACTTAAATGCTTCTACTGAGGTAGCATCTCTAACTTTTACCGGGAGGGCATTCCATAGTATTGGAGCCCGAATAGAAAACGCTCTATAGCCCGCAGACTTTTTTTGGGCTCTGGGAATCACTAATAAGCCGGAGTTCTTTGAACGCAGATTTCTTGCCGGGACATATGGTACAATACAATCGGCAAGATAGGCAGGAGCTTGACCGTGTAGTATTTTATACGTAAGTAGTAAAACCTTAAAGTCGCATCTTAGGTGCACAGGAAACCAGTGCAAGTGAGCCAGTATAGGCGTAATATGATCAAACTTTCTTGTTTTTGTCAAAAGTCTAGCAGCCGCATTTTGTACCATCTGTAATCTTTTAATGCTAGACATAGGGAGGCCCGAAAATAAAACGTTACAGTAATCGAGACAAGATGTAACAAACGCATGGATAATGATCTCAGCATCGCTTGTGGACAAAATGGAACGAATTTTAGCGATATTACGGAGATGAAAGAAGGCCGTTTTAGTAACACTCTTAATGTGTGACTCAAACGAGAGAGTTGGGTCGAAGATAATACCCAGATTCTTTACCGAGTCGCCTTGTTTAATTGTTTGGTTGTCAAATGTTAAGGTGGTATTATTAAATAGATGTTGGTGTTGAGCAGGACCGATAATCAGCATTTCCGTTTTCTCAGCGTTGAGTTGCAAAAAGTTAGCGGACATCCATTGTTTAATTTCATTAAGACACGCCTCCAGCTGACTACAATCCGGCGTGTTGGTCAGCTTTAGGGGCATGTAGAGTTGAGTGTCATCAGCATAACAGTGAAAGCTAACACCGTATTTGCGTATGATGTCACCTAGCGGCAGCATGTAAATACTAAAGAGTGCAGGGCCAAGAACCGAACCCTGGGGAACTCCGCACGTTACCTTAACATAGTCCGAGGTCACATTGTTATGGGAGACACACTGCATCCTGTCAGTAAGATAAGAGTTAAACCAAGACAAGGCTAAGTCTGACATCCCAATACGCGTTTTGATACGCTCTAATAAAATATTATGATCAACAGTATCGAAAGCGGCGCTAAGATCAAGAAGCAGCAACATAGATGACGCATCAGAATCCATCGTTAGCAATAGATCATTAGTCATTTTTGCGGGTGCTGTCTCCGTAGAGTGATTTGCCCTGAAACCGGATTGAAAAGGTTCACAGAGATTGTTAGACGCTAAGTGTTCATTTAGCTGCTGTGCGACAATTTTTTTCGAGGATTTTCGAGATAAACGGAAGGTGGGACACCGGCCGGTAGTTTACCATGAGGTCAGGATCGAGGTTAGGTCTTTTGAGTAGAGGATGAATAACCGCTTTTTTGAATGCTAGGGGAACAGTGCCAGAGGAAAGTGATAAGTTTATAATATTTAACACTGATGGACCTAATAATACAAAAAGCTCCTTGATAAGTTTCCCAGGAATTGGGTCAAGTAAACATGTTGTTTGTTTTGTCCCATTTACACATTTTAACAATTCCTCCAATGTTATTTCATCAAAGAGAGAGAAACTATTTTGGAGGGCGGTATCCGTCGTATATACAGTCGTATCTGTGTTAATAGAACCCAGTTGTAGCTGAGATGCATTGTCTTTAATCTCTTTTCTAATGACTTCAATTTTCTTGTTAAAGAAATTCATAAAGTAATCTGCTGAGTGGGTGGAGCTACTGGGAGGAGTCTCTTGTTGGGTTAGCGATGCTACTGTACTAAACAAAAATTTAGGATAATTTTTGTTGAGGTGGATGAGATTTGAGTAATATTTAGCTTTAGCTAAGGTAAGCATTCGTTTATAAGTTATTAAACTATCACACTATGCTTGATGGAAAACCTCAAGTTTAGTCGCACGCCATTTGCGTTCCAGCTTTCTACATGATAATTTCTGGGCTTTAGTTTCTTCTGTAAACCATGGGGTACGCCTTTTAGGGGCCCTTTTTAGCTTTAGCTGTGCTACACTCTCAATGGTGTCGCGCATGGCGTCGTTAAAGTTGTTAGTGAGGTTATCAATAGAGCCCACATAATTTGGGAATGGTGCCATTACCGAAGGCAGTAGGTCAGTAAGAGTCGTCGTTGTGGCAGCATTAATGTTGCGGCTGCTATAGTAGTTATTATTATTATTATTAGTTTGTTGACAATGAGTCAGAACTTCGAATTTTATAAGGTAATGATCGGACATTACTTTAGTGTACGGGAGTATCGTAACTTTAGAGGTGGTGACACCCCTGACAAGCACTAGATCTATCGTATTACCGTTGCGATGCGTGGGTTCATTTATTATTTGTGTAAGACCACAGCTATCAATTATAGTCTGGAGCGCCACGCATGGAGGGTCCGATGGAGTATTCATATGGATATTAAAGTCCCCCATTATGATTATATTGTCTGCGTGCGTCACTAGATCAGCAAAAAACTCTGAGAATTCACTGATGAAGTCCGAATAGGGCCCAGGGGGGCGGTAGATAACAGCCAGGTGGAGAGGCAGCGGTGTGACAAACCTCAAAGTGAGCACCTCAAACGAGTTATATTTATTATTTAGGTTAGGTGTAAAATTATAGTTTTCATTGTATATTAGTGCGACACCCCCTCCCCTTTTAAGAGGACGGGCAACATGCGCATTGGTATAGTTAGGAGGAGATGCCTCATTTAGCGCAAAAAAATCGTCTGTTTTGAGCCAGGTCTCGGCGAGACCAACGACGTCAAGTTTGTTGTCTCTAATGACCTCATTAACTAATAACGTTTTGGAAGATAATGATCTTATGTTTAAAAAGCCCACGTTATAGGTAGTGGGCTGTTTTGAGGATTGTTTGTTGAAATTATCCGAAGTAGCAATATTAATAATGTTGCGTTTATTATGCGTAGTGCACTTTAAATAGTTTCGACCATATCTAGGAATTGATACGACGGGAATTTTTAGATTGATTGCTTGGTGCTGCGATAAACTGAACGCATCATAGTTAGCCACCTCAGTAGATTGCATGTCTGCCTCTGACACGGTCACAAAAGAAAAAACATTATGTGAGTTGTGTTTTATTCTAAGAGAATTGCTATGTGTGCAGGGATTATCCAGCCTGGCGCCGGCTAGTTCTAGTTTAAATGGCTTCTTACCCGGACGCTCCACGCTTCTTTGGTTAGCTTTTCCCTTTGTTGTTAGTCCCGCTCGGCACCCCCGCTTCTGCTTCCGCTCGCACCGCTTACGTCGTCTCCATTGGCGGTCACCGCTAGCACTTGACTCCGCTGCTACAAAGGCCGCTCGATGTAGCCCGCGAAGTATTCCCATGCTAGCAAGGAGGTCCACCGTACATGCATCTTTCAGTCTATAACGACCCGATCCATCCACATCCACAATTGTCTGTCGGTCGTATGTGATCACAGAGTGTTCACGCTTTGAGCCAGCCATGAAATTGACAGAAATGACGGGTGTTTTTTGCCAAATCGCTCTACACTCCCAAGAGCGTCTTCAAGCTGCTGCATAGCAATGCGCCGCCATCTTGAAGATCTATAAAATATTGGGGTCAAGGTTATTCTTTTTGACTAGTGGCTGGACCACAGCATGTTTCAAGGAGGTTGGGAAACATCCACACCTCAGGGAGGAATTGACTACATGGACAATAAAAGGCCCAATAGAGTTAAAAACATTTTTTTAAAGCCGACATGGAATAATATCCAGTGGACATGCTGAGGGTTTATCTGTTTAACTATTTTTTGTTAATTTCGGGAGGGACACTGGCTCAAAACACTCAAAGGCAGTAAGACATTTTTCCACTGAGACTCCAGCAGCAGGAAGGGACAGTCTAATCATTGCTATTTTTTCTGTGAAAAAATGTCAAAAATTGTTCACGACAGTCGAAGAAGGCACCACACTGTTGGAGTTCAGTGGATTAATAAGCAAGTTCAAAGTGTTAAATAGTACCTGTGGTTTGTGGCTATTGTTAGACACAAGATTAGAAAAATAGGTGCTTTTTGCTACTTTACCAGCTCTTTGATATCCTACCAGACTGTTTCTTAATATTTGTAGGTCTGAGCTCGCTGCTGGTGTCGTTCAGCCACGGCTGCGTCATTGGTTTGGTGCTTATCTGTTTGAATGGGGCCACTGCGTCCAGGACCTCCATGCAGGCGTTATTAAAATAAAATAGCAGTTAATCTGCGGTGGAGTTAAGCAAATCACAATGAGAAAGGATCTCAGATGAGGTGATAGATTCGGAAAACGATGATGCAGTTTGTGGGTTAATTGTGCGTACCCGACGCGCTATTAAAAATTTATCGTAGCTTAATGCTAGGCTGGTTACTGTCATAACATGGACTGTAAGGGTTTTGTTTTCCCGAGATGCAATAAAAGTTGGAGCGGACATGGCGTGAAGGTAAGGACATATTTATTTTTACTATAACAAAAAGAACAAACTAAAGGTGCGCACAAGGCGGAGGTACAAACTTGACTATGAAACAATAACTTACACTTAACGTAGACTAAGGACATAAAACAAAAGAACTGCTAAACGTGACATGAATAAACAAAAACTTACTTGGAACAAGCATGGAAACGATCATGGAACAATGGCATGGAATCAACGCATGAGTGACAAGGGTAACAGCAGATAATGTCGCCAGGCCGACCAACAGAAAAAGACAGGCTTAAATAACAGTGACATGATTGGTGACAGGTGTGTGAGTCCAAACGTGGAACAGGTGAAACTAATGGGTAACCATGGAAACAAAACAAGGGAGTGAACAACCAGGAACTAAAAAGCGTCCAAAAAACAAACAGCACATGGCCAAACAAAAACATGATCAACACAGACATGACAGTTACGAAATCGGATTATCGAGTTTTATGATAAATGTCTGAAGCTCAAAACTGGAAAAATAATCTGTCGGTACCTGCCGGCAGATGAAGCTGGATTTGTGCACTGTTGCTCGCCCTCCACCTTGACCAGTGGTCAGGAGGTAGAAGTTCTAAAAAAGCAGTAAACTCACCGGCTTGGAGCCACGTCTCTGTGAGCAACATATAATCCAGTTTACGTGTGGTAAAAACATCATTCAGGAAAAACGTCTTGTTCGCTAGCGATCTAGCATTCAGTAGGCCGAGACGGAGCGTCAGATCCTTGTCATCCCGCAGGGAGCTGTGGCGTAGAGCCCGCAGGCATCCAAAATGCACACTACGGCGTCTGCTCTGACGTTTTCGGAGCGGCGTCTCCAGCGGCAAGTGACCAATGTCAGGGTACAGTCGTGCTGGCACAACGAGCTGAATCCACCGTAATCCAACTCCAGAGGTAGATCTACGGTAAGCCTTGACTTTCACAAGAAACCCTCTATGTTTACCTCGTATCTTAGGCCGATTTATTTTTATGACAGCAGAAAGCGCAATAGTTAGGTCGGGATAGATGCCAGGTGTGGCGGGGATTTTGACGTTTGGTCCCCAACATTGATATTTAAAAAACACTGTTGTGTTTTGCTCAGATCGAATAGGGTCTGGCAGTCATATACAATTAGGCATAAAGCACCAGTTAAAACTATAGTTAGTGTTAATCTGAGTAGAGCAGAAAGACTGAAGCCGAACCATGCTGGCGCCATCTTGTCTTTCTCACGCAGAGTAACAGAGAAGCCACTGGTGACAGAGAAGCCAGTTTGGTGGCTGCAATTCTGCTTTTTACAGATTATGTGGTCCTGATGGCTTCATCTGGCCAGGATCTTCAGCTCTCACCGGATCGGTTCGAAGCCGAGTGTGAAGCGACTGGGATGAGAATCAGCACCTTCAAGTCCAAGTCCATGGTTGTCACCCAGAAAAGGGTGGAGGGCCATCTCTGGGTTGGGGAACAGATCTTGCCCCAAGTGGAGGAGTTCAAGTACCTCAGAGATTTGTTCGCGACTGAGGGAAGAGTGGATAGTGAGATCGACAGGCGGTTCGGTGCAGCGTCTTCAGTAATGCGGACACTGTATCGATCCGTTGTGGTAAAGAAGGAGCTGAGCCGGAACGCAAAGCTCTCAATGTACTGGTCGATCTACGTTCCCATCCTCACATATGGTCGTGAGCTTTGGGTTACGACCGAAAGGACAAGATCATGGGTACAAGCGGCCGAAATGAGTTTCCTCCGTCAGGTGGCCGGGCTCTCCCTTAGAGATAGGGTGAGAAGCTCTGTCATCCGGGAGGAGCTCAAAGTAAAGCCACTGCTCCTCCACATCGAGAGGAGCCAGATGAGGTTGTTCGGGCATCTGGTCAGGATGCCACCCGGACCCCTCCCTGAAGAGGTGTTTAGGGCAAGACCCGGGAAGACCCGGGACACGTTGGGGAGACTATGTCTCCCGGCTGGCCTAGGAACGCTTTGGGATCCCCAGGGAGAAGCTGGACGAAGTGGCTGGGGAGAGGGAAGTCTGGGCTTCTCTGCTTAGGCTGCTGCCCCCGCGACCTGACCTCAGATAAGCGGAAGAAAATGGATGTATGGACCTACAAATGTAGTGCAAATAGCACGGGGGGGAATTAGGGGAATACATGAGCCACGTACTTTCTCTTAATTTTCTCTCCATTCAGTAAATGTCTGGAAGTGGTGGTGGTGGTGGTGGAAACTTCTTCCATCATCTCTTTTACGGAATGTGAAATCTGAGTTTGCCTCATAAGTCATTATACAGTTGTACCTCAACTTAACGAGTAACTTAAATGAGGCCTATTATGCGAAACAAATTTTCTTACCTATAGATACCTGTTTTTGTGTGTTTAGGATCCCCATAAGTCTTGAAAATTTGAAATCAAATCATGGAGGCATGGTGGAGAAATTTGTAAAACAATTGTGCCTTCTGCAAAACATGTTTGGAATTTGAGACTTTACTGACATATTTTGTCTTAGTTACGTTAGCGTGGGCTGGGCGATATGGCAAAAAAAAAGATTACAATAATTTTTTCATATCATCCGATCCTGATTAATATCACAATTCTTTTTTTTATTATGAAAGCGGATTGTGCATGTAGAAGTCGCTTCCGAGCGGGTTCCACTGATCACACACGTCCACAGGAGTCCGGCGTTCAGAGTTGAACAAGGTTTTATTCACCATCAATGATTTCAATATTCAACTTTTCAGTCCGTGTCATTCCTCTCCAAACTCTCCAAGCCCTCCTTGTCCTGCTGTTCCGACCGCTACTGTTAAAGACAACAGGTGATTAGACAACTCGTACCACCTGGGAAATCTAATCACCTGTCAGCTGTGTTTCGAAGCTTGGGGTGGGATAAATGTGCCTTCCTGCAATATTAGACACGTCCCCCATGGGTTATACGCCAGTAGCCACATATACACGGACAACATGTATTTAATTGTATCATCATTCGGATATTGTGTATGTGGACCCTGAAAAAAATCTGATTATGACGTGCATTTTCATGCATCACACCTTAAATCGGAATACTTTACTTTGACACGCGCAGAACCTAACATAAACGGAAAGGTGTGTTATTAGTGCTATGGCGCCATCTTTTGGAAGAGTTTGCTCACTGCAGGTGCCGACTAGGCAGGGCCTTCCACTGTAAACAAACATGGCTTTGTGCATTTCTGCTTGTTATGTATTTATTTATCATTTTTTTCCTTCTGTTCACTATTTTTGTTTTACCTCTCTTTTTTAAATTGAGCTGTTCTGTGCTTTTTATGTCTATAGAACAGCTTGTTAAGATGACAACTGGATCCCTTCTTGTATTTTTACATCAACACATGACACTCCAGACCATACTTTTGTTTTTGCTAGTCTTAAAGCAACAAACTCAACAGCATATAACGTTACAATTGTACATGTTGAATGGGGGGAGACAGCAGCAAGACAACCGCTTCATTCCGAGACAATTAAAGTTAGTCCCCGTTCCACCACCAAAGTAGAGCTGACATCAAAGACATGCGCAGTAAGGATAATTCTAACCCAAATTTCGGGAAGATGCGCTTTCATGTGCTACAATCCGAATGACTTTCGGCATAAACCACCCGTCTCGATCGGAATACAATTTTGATACAAACGTGTGTGATCGGGTCAGAATATTCCGAATTGCATGTTTATATGTAACATTTTTATTGCTGTTAGGCTTTTAATCCGATTAAATGTGTCCATGTGCACATAGGTTACGATTGCAAATCAGGTCAAAGAGGTTGTCCGGAAAGAAAACAAGGAGACTAGGCCACTATCTAACCTACTCAGTGGCCTAGTTGTTAGAGTGTCCGCCCTGAGATCGGTAGGTTGTGAGTTCAAACCTCGGCCGAGTCATACCAAAGACTATAAAAATGGGACCCATTACCTCCCTGCTTGGCACTCGGCATCAAGGGTTGGAATTGGGGGTTAAATCACCAAAATTATTCCTGGGCGCAGCACCACTGCTGCCCACTGCTCCCCTCGCCTCCCAGGGGGTGATCAAGGGGATGGGTCAAATGCAGAGGACAAATTTCACCACAACTAGTTTGTGTGTGACAATCATTAGTACTTTAACTTTAACTTTAACTCACATACACTTGATATTTAATGTTTTATAGTTCATATTGGAAAAAGCCACGTACCGGTAATTTATTAATGTACTTTCTGTGTGCCTTATTATATTATATAATTTATTGACTGACTTTTGTCTTATATTTCTTTTTTTCCAAGGCAAGTAACATGAATGAATGAAAAAAAAGTATACCGTATGGCACAGCACATCTTAACAGTCCACCTCTTTTTGAGAAAAACAGTGACGTATGCACTAATTGGGTTACTGCTTGCAAGACTTATTATTTGTGTTATTCAAATTATTCTCCTCCACAATGTCTCAGCCGCTCAGGGGATGTCATTGAGCCTCTTCTTAAGAAGCAGTGGTTTGTCCGCTGTCAGGAAATGGCCAAAAAAGCTATACAGGTAACTTGTATTGATGGTTTGCTGTTGCTGGTCGTGAGTAACCTCTGAAACGATGACGTTTATTGTTAGGCTGTGGAGGATGGACAACTGGAAATCATTCCACACTTTTACAACAAAACATGGATGAACTGGCTGTCCAACATCAGGTACTGTAGAATTGTCCTAACCTTAGACTTACATGGTTCACATAATTTGAACGTTTTTATTTATCTTACCAGGCATGTGTCATCTATTGTGGTATGCTCGTAGTGTGAAATGACACCATTCTGGTGATGAACACATCCTTGTTTCATTGTTTGGGATGTGAACACTGCAGCTCTGTTTGTTTTGCAGTGACTGGTGCATTTCCAGACAGCTTTGGTGGGGGCATCAAATCCCTGCTTACAGAGTGAAGCTTTCTGGTGTTAAAGATGAACAGGAGGTTGGGCCCATAGATATATACAGTACATGAGACATTGAAGATTAAACAAACCTTATTTTTCAAGAAAATTGTTATTCCAAGTAGTGTGTGAACGTGAGTGTGAATGTTGTCTGTCTATCTGTGTTGGACCTGCGATGAGGTGGCGACTTGTCCAGGGTGTACCCCACCTACCGCCCGAATGCAGCTGGGATAGGCTCCAGCGACCCCCCGCTATCCCTAACGGGACAAGCGGTAGGAAATGGATGGATGGATGGATTGGAAATTCCTCTTTTTTTTCTTTCTTTTTTTTTTTGTCATGTCCCGACTCCCGATTTGGTATTGATATATCAAATTAGGGGGCGTTCAGGGTGTTTCAGGTTTATTTTTCTTTTAAATCTCAGATTTAAGCGCTCCAATACAAGCCGTCCTGCAGCATTTTTACTTGAGCAATGCTGGGCAGCGATTTAACATCTAAATGTCCTCCAATTAACAAACAAGGTTGGTCTTTTCTTATAGTTTAGTAAAGTCATTTACAAAAGGTAAACATGCTGGTCTCTAGGCTACTAGTGTTGGCAGTTACTCATCACCTAAGCACACAATTGCACACAAGCTAGATTTATATGATAAGTGATAAGCCCTCATTGAACAATATTGCAGTCTGAAACAACATATGTGTCATTGTAAATAAATATTAATTACTTACAGCAAGTCTCGAAGACAAAAAAAGATAATTAGAAAGTATCAAGAAACAAATGTGTCAGCATCATTCATCGTGCGTGTGCGTAACTTAATTATTGTAGCCAAAGACACCTAATACTCCATTTCAATTTACCGTTAAAATTCCAGACTATATGCCGCTAGTTTTTTCATGCGCTTTGAACCCTTTGGCTTACAAAATGGTGCAGCTAATTTATGGATTTTTTTTTCTTTGACACCCTTAATGCAAATACTTTTTTAAATAAAAACAAGCAAATACACTGAATAGGTGTGTTCTTGTTTGTGCTATGGCGCCATCTTTTGGCGAGTTCGCTGACTGCAGGTAGTGCAGTGCTGCATTGCCCTTCTGTTTAGCAAGCAAAAACAATTCTTATTTACTAAACCATCCCGTGTGTGATGTCTGTCAGAGTGAAGTGAATTATATTTATATAGCGCTTTTCTCTAGTGACTCAAAGCGCTTTACCTAGTAAAACCTATTATCTAAGTTACATGTAAACAAGTGTGGGTGGCACTGGGAGCAGGTGGGTAAAGTATCTTGCCCAAGGACACAACGGCAGTGACTAGGATGGGGGAAACGGGGATCAAACCTGGAACCCTCAAGTTGCTGGCACAACCGCTCTACCAACCAAGCCACACTGTGTTTTCATGCATATCTGTACGTACTATTGTAATGTAATGAAGCTAGTGTCGTTAGCATTCCCTAATATGCTAACACGTTTACGAGTGTCTTTGTCAGTATTATTAACAACAATGGCATTCTTTTTGTATTTTTTCAATTTTATAAATCCACCAAAACGTCACTGTTGACGCAGCTAGTGGGTCCATGGCGATGTCTGTTTTGTTTGATCAGCCGTTTTACTGCCGTGCTACAGACACCGTTTGAGTTATGTAAATAAACATTTACAAAATCAATTAAACTAATTTCACAACGTACATACTGTATATGCGGCTTATTGTGCGGTGCGGCTAATATATGGATTTCCATCCATCCATCCATTTTGTACCGCTTGAATAATTTTTTCCCCCGAAAATTTAGTGAGTGTGACTTTTATAGAGGTGCGCTTATATAGTCCGGAAAATACAAAAGTTAAACCCAATTTAAGTTCATTGTAGACGGTTATTGTTTTTCATACGTAACATTATTCTTTGTTTGACAAATTTGACTTGATAAAAACCCTTTTCTAACTTTCCACTCAATAAAATAAAAGTATGTATGGTTCGTGCTGATATCATACTGGAGGGTTATCGGTATTGGATAATACTCAAGGCGCCAATATTCGTATCGTATAATAAGTGAAAGGGTTGTATGATTGTATCGGGACAGCTCTAATTTTCAGACAGTTGTCTATTTGTTTCATGCATTATTATTACATCACAGTAACAACCTGGTCACGCACACATCAAGGCAGGAAACAAATCGATAGAAGTGTTTAATAGGGTTATTATTATTTAGAATAAAAAAATATTACTTCAGAATATAATGATTGTTCCAGTCAATGGTGTCAATTGCATTATTTGTGTTTGGTTTTTGTAGGAACAGTGGGTTTGGGGAAGGAATGAGGACGAAGCCCGACAGCGAGCTACTATCAAATATGGAGTGAAGCCAGAGGACATCAGTCTGACTCAGGGTGACTAACCTCTTTAATACCATTTCCAAGTGAATTGACATTTGAATAATACCAAAATAACTAAACTTTTAGGTTCACTTCTGTTGCGTTATTAACCACAGTTTAAAAGTACCTACAGTAAAGGGACATTCAAGACACATTGGAGAGAATAGTCACTTTGGTGGGATGATGGAAATTGGCAAAACAAAAATTCCCCCCCAAAATTAAATTTTTTATCTGACTTGTTTATATGACAATTGCATGTTTTGCAAATTGAAACACAAACCTACAAAAGAGTATTTAGGAAATAGTTTTTGAAAAGGGTGTTGTTATGAAACCACAAGATATGTGTACATGAGTAACATGAGGCAGTACAGGATAAAAATAAGGAGTTGGCCTTTTTTTTTTGTTTCATTTAAGTCTTGTATTTAATCTTTTCATTACTGTATTTCATATATAATTTATTATTACTGTGTACAGTGTGATGGTTGCAAACCGGTTCCCATCTCTAATTATCACTCCAAATAACAAATATGTTGACTGTCATATAAGGTAAAAGAAAAAAAATTTAAAAAGAGAGACATAACTGGTATTATTTAAATAATTTGATTTCATATCAGGATTATTAGCCTTAAAAATATTTCCATTGGTAGGTTTGTTGATAATCTATTCATTTGTTTTTATGTATTGTATATGTGCACGTTGTGCTGGTCAGACCCTGATGTTCTGGATACATGGTTCTCCTCTGGGCTGTTTCCTTTTGCAATGCTGGGCTGGCCTCAGCAGGTACTGCACTTCATCCAGCAACACACACTCCACCAAATGACAGCCTTACTGATGTATTAGACGACATCCTTTCCACAGACCAGTGACTTTCAACGCTTCTACCCCCACACCCTCCTGGAGACTGGCAGTGATCTCATATTCTTCTGGGTGGCGAGGATGGTAATGCTGGGCACAGAACTGACTGGCCAGTTGCCTTTTAAACAAGTACAGTATACAAATGGAACTGGTACATACATACTTTTGAAAAAATATATCAAATTATTTCTGCTTCTTGAATCGAAGGTTCTGCTTCACTCTTTGGTGAGGGATAAACATGGCAGGAAAATGACAAAATCTTTGGGAAACGTCATTGACCCCCTGGATGTTATACATGGAGTCTCATTGGAGGTGTGTAGTACATGGAACAGTCTCTTCTTCCACACTATTACAGTCATTAAGATATTTGGTAAGATGTATTTTGTACACAAGCATTTGTTCCACAGGGTAACAGTGTAAATACAATGGGTGTGGTGGGTTGCATCCCTTGTGGATTATGTAAATAGATAAAAAAAATTAACAATCCAGAATTTGTATGGTAGGTATATTGTGATTGAGAAAGACAATATATCTTTGAGAAGAGCTTTGAATGAAGGATATTAAGTCATCCGTATCCCACGATGCAAGCATTCTGACCCCAACAGATGGGTTACAGTTACACAGATGGTGAAGTCGAGCCGCTACATCAGTGTAGTAAAGCTACATTTAATGTAAAATAACTTATTACTTAGCTTACAACAGTTTCCGAATAGCTTACCCAAAAGTCGTTATGTGCCCATGATTCACACAGGTTAGACATGTCCCTTCAGGTAAGTACTTATAATATCACCTCATCATGTGGATAAAAGACATTTGTCACACAAATCGTTTCTTCCATTCAAATGTCTACCCCACTGTGGGAAGGACCAAAGCGCTGTCAAAGAACCTCAGGGACAATATCATCAGCAAGAAGCTTGATAAAAACGAGGCCACTATTGGTGCAATGATTTATAAATGGAAAACATAAAGATAACCCTCACTCTGGTGTCCATGCAAAATTTTGACTCTTGATTTTAATGGCGATTCTGAGATAGGTGAGGGACCAGCCCACATTTTCAAGGGTTGGTTAATGATGTCAAGGGAACTGGGATGACTCCAAGATGACTTGCACTAGCTCCTCAGTTCTCACCCTACCTTCAGACTGCAGCACAAAACTACCTCTTATACCCGTGAGTTTGCTTTTTCGGGCAATAACAATATTTTGTGTTCATAAGGTAGGGTACAATGTGGATCAACTGGTTAATTGAGAGATTTGAGGACTCGACATACGAGACTTTGCCAAGAATTCTCAGCACCCCCCTTACGAGACGCTCTGCCATGTCTGTCCAGCATTCTCCCCCGTCATCAAAGCCAACTCTTCATCGACACCCAAATATGCAGACGCATGACTGATGATACGACTACAAAGTTGAATATATAAAACCCAAAACCAGTTAAGTTGGCATGTGTAAATTGTAAATAAAAACAGAATACAATGATTTGCAAATCCTTTTCAACTTATATTCAATGAATAGACTGCAAAGACAAGATAATTAATGTTCAAACTGTTAAAAAAAATTTTTTTTGCAAATAATCATTAACTTATCATTGCAAAAAAGTTGGCACAGGGGCATGTTTACCACTTTGTTACATGGTCTTTTCCCTTTAACAACACTCAGTAAACGTTTGAGGACACTAATTTTTTTAAGCTTTTCAGGTGCAATTCTTTCCCATTCTTGCTTTATGTACAGCTTAAGTTTTTCAACAGTCCGGGGTCTACGTTGTCTTATTTTATGCTTCATAATGCACCACACATTTTCAATGGGAGACAGGTCTGGACTACAGGCAGCCCAGTCTAGTACCCGCACTTTTTTACTCCGAAGCCACGCTGCTGTAACACGTGCAGAATGTGGCTTGGCATTGTCTTGCTGAAAAAAGCAGGGGCGTCCATGATAACGTTGCTTGGATGGCAACATATGTTGCTCCAAAACCTGTATGTACCTTATACACCCCCATACCATCACAGATGCTGGCTTTTGAACTTTGCGCCTATAACAATATAAAAATATGTATGTATATATATATATGTATATTTATATATATACAGTATATACAAACCCCGTTTCCATATGAGTTGGGAAATTGTGTTAGATGTAAATATAAATGGAATACAATGATTTGCAAATCATTTTCAACCCATATTCAGTTCAATATGCTACAAAGACAACATATTTAATGTTCAAACTGATAAACGTTTTTTTTTTTGCAAATAATCATTAACTTTAGAATTTGATGCCAGCAACACGTGACAAAGAAGTTGGGAAAGGTGTGATGATTGGGTATAAAAGTAGCTTCCATGAAATGCTCAGTCATTCACAAACAAGGATGGGGCGAGGCTCACCACTTTGTCAACAAATGCGTGAGCAAATTGTTGAACAGTTTAAGAAAAACCTTCCCAACCAGCTATTGCAAGGAATTTAGGGATTTCACCATCTACGGTCCGTAATATCATCAAAGGGTTCAGAGAATCTGGAGAAATCACTGCACGTAAGCAGCTAAGCCCGTGACCTTCGATCCCTCAGGCTGTACTGCATCAAAAAGCGACATCAGTGTGTAAAGGATATCACTACATGGGCTCAGGAACACTTCAGAAACCCACTGTCAGTAACTACAGTTGGTCGCTACATCTGTAAGTGCAAGTTAAAACTCTCCTATGCACGGCGAAAACCGTTTCCAGACTGTTATCGACGCAAAGTTCAAAAGCCAGCATCTGTGATGGTATGGGGGTGCATTAGTGCCCAAGGCATGGGTAACTTACACATCTGTGAAGGCACCATTAATGCTGAAAGGTACATACAGGTTTTGGAACAACATATGCTGCCATTTAAGCGCTGTCTTTTTCATGGACGCCCCTGCTTATTTCAGCAAGACAATGCCAAGCCACATTCAACACGTGTTACAACAGCGTGGCTTCGTAAAAAAAGAGTGCGGGTACTTTCCTGGCCCGCCTGCATTCCAGACCTGTCTCCCATCGAAAATGCGTGGCGCATTACGAAGCGTAAAATACGACAGCCGAGATCCCGGACTGTTGAACGAGTGAAGCTCTACATAAAACAAAAATGGGAAAGAATTCCACTTTCAAAGCTTCAACAATTAGTTTCCTCAGTTCCCAATCGTTTCTGGAGTGTTGTTAAAAGAAAAGGTGATTTAACACATTGGTGAACATGCCCTTTCCCAACTACTTTGGCACGTGTTGCAGCCATAAAATTCTAAGTTAATTATTATTTGCAAAAAAAAAAATAAAGTTTATGAGTTTGAACTTTAAATATCTTGTCAATTTCCCAACTCATATGGAAACGGGGTTTGTATATACTGTATATATATATATATATATATATATATATATATATATATATATATATATATATATATATATACATACATATTTTTATATTGTATATTATATATTGTATACAGTATATATATATATACATATATATATATATATACACATATATATATATATATATATATATGTATATAGGGTTAGGGGGCGGTTGAGGTGGGCGGGTTGGGATGGCGGGGTTGAGGTTGAGGTGGGGCGGGGGGATGTAGCGGGGGGGGGATATATTGTAGCGTCCTGGAAGAGTTAGTGCTGCAAGGGATTCTGGGTATGTTCTGTTGTGTTTATGTTGTGTTACGGTGCGGATGTTCTCCCGAAATGTGTTTGTCATTCTTGTTTGGCGTGGGTTCACAGTGTGGCGCATATTTGTAACAGTGTTAAAGTTGTTTATACCCTCAGTGTGACCTGTATGGCTGTTGAACAAGTATGCCTTGCATTAACTTGTGTGTGTGAAAAGCCGTAGATATTATGTGACTGGGCCGGTATGCAAAGGAAGTGCCTTTAAGGTTTATTGGCGCTCTGTACGTCTCCCTACGTTCGTGTAGACAGCGGCGTTTTAAAAAGTCATAAATTTTACTTTTTGAAACTGATACCGACAATTTTGAAACCAATACAGATAATTTCCGATATATCATTTCAAAGCATTTATCGGCCGATAATATCGGCAGTCTGATATTATCAGATATCCCTAATATATATATATATATATATATATATATATATATATATATATATATATATATATATATATATATATATATATATATATATATATATATATATATATATATATATATATATCCCTAATATATATGTATATATTAGGGCTGTCAAAGAGTTAAGCTCATGACTAGGGATGGCAACTGATAAGGTTTTTACGATTCTGATGTAATTTTTAATTCTGCTGAATCGATTCTCTTATTGAATCTCAGTTGGGAAAAAAAGGTTAACAAACAGGTTGATTAGCATCAATTGTGTTTAGTTTAGAAGAAACATGATTTTACAAACCCAATAGTGAGGTCTTAGGACACCCACAGCTTCAATGGGGTGGTGTCAATGCCTGGGATTCCCTCAGGAAAAAATATTTTGTTCTGAAAATAACCATAATATAGTAATTTGATACATATTATAATGTATAAATAAACAAAATACAACATCAATTTATTTGTGACAATTACACAAGAATGTTCAGTAACATGTTGAACATTTTCTTATAGAAATTAGAATTATTCTTTTTAAATTAATGTATAAGATGAGCAATCAAAAGTATGTAAAACTATGTCAGCCAGTGACAAATTCAAGCAAGTCAAGTCCCATAGGACTGTGCTGCCATTGTTCAATTTTGCAACCATCAACTATGAAGATTAGTTATTGTTATTATTATTATTAGAATGTTTGGGACGATTATATGCTATGTTTGAAATTAGTGTGGAAAGATTTTGACTTACAGGCTCCAAAATAAACTCATGAGAAGACTTATTAGTTCATGTCAAAAACCTAACACAATTCAGTGATCAATTTAATGTTTTTGATAGATGAACATGCGGTCAGTGGCCCTATATCAATTGTGAGAAATTAAATGTACTGTACATATAACCACTAGTAAGTGCGAACCGATTGACTGATTGTGAAAGTGCATTTTTATTATAATTGTGTTTTTCCTTTTAGAAGCTCCAACAGAAAGTTATGGAAGGTAACCTCGACCCCAGGGAAAAGGTGGTTGCCATGGAAGCTCAGGTCAGATCCTTTTTAACTCACTGAGCAGGCTCATTACCGCCTCTCCTATCTAACTGCCCCATCTGCTTCCCACAGAGAAAAGACTTCCCTAAGGGGATCCCTCAGTGTGGGACTGACGCGCTGAGATTTGCCCTCTGCTCTCATAAGATGCAGGGTAAGTGATTATCCTCACACACTGAACTGTTAATACGTCAATAAATTATGTTTGGAGGTATGGATGTGTGGCAGGAAGAGATAATGTGGTCTGAAATATTGTCTTTTTACCATTTTTTGTAAGACGGTACTATTCTGAGTTTGGTAATAGGTAAATCATCCTCTCACACTGACCCCCATCTTTTTTAGGAGAAGACATCAGTCTATCCTTCTCCCAGGTCCTGAGTTGCAGGCACTTCTGTAATAAAATGTGGCAGACACTGAGATTTACTCTGGGTGCACTTGGTGACACTGCACCAGTGGGGATGCTGGAAAAGGTACAACAGCCTTTTGTAAATTTAGACCCGGAACAACACAAAAGAAACATTGTTTCATTTCAGTCAAGATTATTATGACATTTTACATTACTATACAAAAGTCTTAGTCTGTTTAGATGTATTCTTACATGCATAGGGATAACATTAACAAAAAATGGTGTGTATCCAAAATAATAAAAAGGCTTGCTTGATTTGACATATGTTTGACCTGAAATGTGCTGACTTCCTTTAGTATACAAAGGGAGGTTACATTATGGTTGGAAAACAGGAAGTCTGTGCTGTCCATCCTGCCTCATCAACACTTTTTAGTTGTCAATCTTGTAGTTTGTGTTAGACTTGGACCCTAGATGTAGACAAAGAAGTAATGTACAAACCCCGTTGCCATATGAGTCGGGAAATTGTGTTAGATGTAAATATAAACGGAATACAATGATTTGCAAATCCTTTTCAACCCATATTCAATTGAATGCACTACAAAGACAAGATATTTGATGTTCAAACTCATAAACTTTATTTTTTTTTTGCAAATAATAATTAACTTAGAATTTCATGGCTGCAACACGTGCCAAAGTAGTTGGGAAAGGGCATGTTCACCACTGTGTTACATGGCCTTTCCTTTTAACAACACTCAGTAAACGTTTGGGAACTGAGGATACACATTTTTTAAGCTTCTCAGGTGGAAGTCTTTCCCATTCTTGCTTGATGTACAGTTTAAGTTGTTCAACAGTCCGGGGGTCTCCGTTGTGGTATTTTAGGCTTCATAATGCGCCACACATTTTCAATGGGAGACAGGTCTGGACTACAGGCAGGCCAGTCTAGTACCCGCACTCTTTTACTATGAAGCCACGTTGATGTAACACGTGGCTTGGCATTGTCTTGCTGAAATAAGCAGGGGCGTCCATGGTAACGTTGCTTGGATGGCAACATACAGTATGTCGCTCCAAAACCTGTATGTACCTTTCAGCATTAATGGCGCCTTCACAGATGTGTAAGTTACCCATGTCTTGGGCACTAATACACCCCCATACCATCACAGATGTTGGCTTTTCAACTTTGCGCCTAGAACAATCCGGATGGTTCTTTTCCTCTTTGGACCGGAGGACACGACGTCCACAGTTTCCAAAAACAATTTGAAATGTAGACTCGTCAGACCACAGAACACTTTTCCACTTTGTATCAGTCCATCTTAGATGAGCTCAGGCCCAGCGAAGCCGACGGTGTTTCTGGGTGTTGTTGATAAACGGTTTTCGCCTTGCATAGGAGAGTTTTAACTTGCACTTACAGATGTAGCGACCAACTGTAGTTACTGACAGTGGGTTTCTGAAGTGTTCCAGGGCCCATGTGGTGATATCCTTTACACACTGATGTCGCTTGTTGATGCAGTCAGCCTGAGGGATCGAAGGTCACGGGCTTTGCTGCTTACTTGCAGTGATTTCTCCAGATTCTCTGAACCCTTTGATGATATTACGGACCGTAGATGGTGAAATCCCTAAATTCCTTGCAATAGCTGGTTGAGAAAGGTTTTTCTTAAACTGTTCAACAATTTGCTCACGCATTTGTTGACAAAGTGGTGACCCTTGCCCCATCCTTGTTTGTGAATGACTGGAATCTACTTTTATACCCAATCATGGCACCCATCTGTTCCCAATTTGCCTGTTCACTTGTGGGATGTTCCAAATAAGTGTTTGATGAGCATTCCTCAACTTTATCAGTATTTATTGCCACCTTTCCCAACTTCTTTGTCACGTGTTGCTGGCATCAAATTCTTAAAGTTAATGATTATTTGCACAAAAAAAAAAGGTTTATCAGTTTGAACATCAAATATGTTGTCTTTGTAGCATATTCAACTGAATATGGGTTGAAAATGATTTGCAAATCATTGTATTCCGTTTATATTTACATCTAACACAATTTCCCAACTCATATGGAAACGGGGTTTGTACATGAAGAGAGTCCTTTAATACCAGCTTTCACACGATGAAAAAGTCCAAAACCGCAAAGTTAAAATTAACAAAAGGAGAAGCAATGGTGCAAGACTGGATAACTAAATCTATAGATTTTTCCGACTATAATCGAAAATCTGTCTTTTTTATCTCTGTCAAAATATTAAATTTAGTTTTCCCTTTTTCTTCGTTTTTTCCGACCTACAATGTGTGTTAAAATCTTGATCCGTCTCTTTGCCATACCTGCCCAAAACCTACCTGTTTTCCCATAATGAGTACGGTTGTTGATGATCAATTCCGGTTTACGGCTGCAATGGTAAAAACTACGGTTTTCCATTAAAAATTATTAACTTAAAAATCGAAGCTCCGTAGCAAAGCAACTCCACGGGCAGGGGACAAAATATACGGTAAACATTAATGATGATGGGGTTGGTTTACGTATCAGAAAATCCATGATTGGTTGGTTGGTTTACTATGATGAGTCACGATTGGTTAAGATTAGGGCAAAACATTGCAGACAGGCCAATCAAAGGCAAGATAAGGCGTGTCATCGAACCAGGAAGGGCAATCACAACAGATACGCACATCCCACGACGAGAGAGTTGGAGAAGACGAAAGGGCGATTTATATATTTAAAAAAACTAGTGGAAGATGGCAGAGGGATTCTCTTCCTTAGATGTTTATTTTAGAGATGTAGACGACGTCCAGGAAATCCACAATGCGTCTACTTGGCCACATTTAGACAAATGTATGCGTCTGGATAAAACAATGCCCAACACATTCATTTTAGTTGTTTACCATGTACGCCCAAATCAAAACTGCTCTCGACATGGAAGACGCGGAATACACATTTAAGTACACACAGGATTGTGGCAGACATGTGATGACTTTTGCTACATTATAGCCTGTCTAAATGCTAAATTAATTTTTCATTGGTGTTTTAGAACAAGACAGTAGCTGACATTTTGTTCATTATTTCTACTGTTTATGTTTTGACATTAAATAGTTGAATAATTTTGAAACATAAACAACATGATTGCAAGATATTTGTTATTGCATGCTATAAATCACAAATGGCTATTCAGATTAAGGAAGTTAGCTAACAGAATAAACATTGTTTGTACTCTTCTTGATTTTTGCATTTGGAGCAGTTAGAAGTGGAGAGGCAGTCGAAAAGACAGAAATTGGCTATAAAATCCAAGGCAGAATCCACTAAATCAGAAACAAAAAGGAAAATGCAAGCTGCTCAGGAATTTGCCAGGAAGACTCATGTCAGAGCCATCGAAGCAAAAATGCCAAAGTAATGTGTGAATGAACCAAAGTAATATGTAAATAATGTAAATAACTAGATGAACCATCCGTGGCTGTAAAGTGAACACTAGTAAGGTTGTAAATACTGTATAGAGTAGGCTAACCCATGTGGTTCCTGTGGATGTTACCACAAGTTGTAATTACTGTATTGACTAAATAACATAGTCACTGAAACAGACATAGAATGGGGTATGTATGTATGTAAACTGTTGATAATTTTTAAATTCTTTAAACACTAAGACATCTTTAAATGGGTCTTTTTTTTTTTGAAAAATTGCCTCATTAAGCAGGAACATTTCATCTGGTTTTAGCCAGGTTTTGCTGAGACCAATGACGTTAAGATTGTTGTCTCTAATGCCCACATAAGCTAATAACGTTTTGGGAGACAACGATCTGATGTTTAAAAAGCCAATATTATAGGCTGTTTTGAGGAATTTTTGTTAATGGTATCCGTAGTAGTGATATTAATAACGTTATTTTTATTTTATGTAGTGCGCCTTAAATAATTTTTATCATATCTAGGAATTGATATGAAGGGGATCTTGAGATTATTAGCTTGGTGCTGGGATAGATTGAACACGTCATAATAGTAAAAAAGAAAAAAAGAGGAACACTTGACCAAAGAGAACAGCAGATGTAGGTGGAAATGGATTCTCACTGGGGATCAGAGCAATGTAAATATTTAAAATTGAACAGCCAATGATGTCCATGTTTTTTTTTGGATTCCATCACAGAACAAGAACAGTTTTAACAAATTATTAAGGGCCCAAAGGTAAACTGACAATTATTCTCTAGATGGCTGTATGTAAACTTCTGTCTGCTGTTATTTCTATTTTTATTCTTTAGACCGCTCCTTTGAGTAGCATGGATCAATGGATCTGCTCTCGACTATACAGCACAGTAGATCAATGCGAGGAGGCCCTTGAAAAATATGATCTGCACACTGCCACAGCTGTCCTGTACGCCTTCTGGGTCCACAACCTGTGCGACGTTTACATGGTGAGGAGCAAAGCACATTGAGCCAAGTAACAGGAGCATTTAACCATTTACAAGGCATTAAAGAGTCTGAACTAAGCTAATGTAATCATGACAAGATATCCGGTATTAATGTTCCTTTGTGTGTGTGTCTTGTAGGAGAGTGTGAAGCCAGTGCTACAGAAGCAGAATGAGGAAGCAGTGGTTGCTCAGAATGGCAGCATAGGGAGATCGGCGCCAAGCGTCATCCTCTATCACTGTGTGTCCACATCTCTGGCACTCCTCTCCCCATTCATGCCCTTCATTACAGAGGAGCTGTGGCAGAGACTCAAACCCTTTCGAGCTGAAGCTGCAGCCCAGAGCAGCTTGTGTCTGCAGCCTTACCCTTCCTCGTCTCAAATGGTACCACTCATGCACATTGTTTTTTAAATATAGCACAATACATTTGCAGAGCTTCTGCCGAGAGTCATGCAGGGCTTACTTCCAACCTTGCTTTTACAGTTTTATCTGATTTAAGAGTGAACATAGGAAACAGTACGCCAAATTTACGGTTCGGTACGTAGCTTGATTTTAAGGTCACGATTCAATACGTTTTGTGTATCATCAACAAACATGACTTGGCATGTAGCCGACTGGGCAAAGTAGTTGGAGTGTAGCTGAAGCAGAAGGAGTCGATAACGCCAGCCAAGAATGTTGAAATAACATCCTAACGGCTGACATGAATTCATAAAAATATAGAAAAGCTGCATTGAACCAAATAAACACAAAAAAAACAGCTGCAGGCCCCTCTGGTTGCACAAATAGCGTTTATTTTTAGGAAAGTAGAACAATGCACACAAGCGCAACTGAAGAATGTGAATTATCATTCTACTTTTAGTAAATAAAAGTTCCTTAATGCAGCTTTAATAGTTCCAGTTTGTAGCCCTGCTCAATCTAATCACTTTAGTATCGATCCTTTACTGTTACTACCCTAGGTATCGACACTACCGATATATGGATCGATCCGCCTTCCCCTTATGTGTACGCCCGGTCCTGTTGCTTGTGTTGTTTTTATATTTTCACTCCAAGCTCTTATTAATCTAATTGTTGATTTCATCTTAATATCTGGTTACTTTCTGCTCTAACAAGGTATAATTTCTAGAAATCTGTTAAAGTGAACTAAGCACTTATTCTTCTGTTGTAGTTTTTTTGTTTTTTTTAAACATTTGTTTATTGGATTTTTTACAAAACAAGTTCAGAAATACAATTAAACACAATGTTCTTTTTTTCCTCCCCCCAAAAAGTAACCCACAAAAATGTTATATAAAATAAAATTAAAATAATAAACAAAAAAAAAACATGCACTAGTCAGATAAGTACAAACCCCGTTTCCATATGAGTTGGGAAATTGTGTTAGATGTAAATATAAACGGAATACAATGATTTGCAAATCATTTTCAACCCATATTCAGTTGAATATGCTACAAAGACAACATATTTGATGTTCAAACTGATAAACTTTTTTTTTTTGCAAATAATCATTAACTTTAGAATTTGATGCCAGCAACACGTGACAAAGAAGTTGGGAAAGGTGGCAATAAATACTGATAAAGTTGAGGAATGCTCATCAAACACTTATTTGGAACATCCCACAGGTGAACAGGCAAATTGGGAACAGGTGGGTGCCATGATTGGGTATAAAAGTAGATTCCATGAAATGCTCAGTCATTCACAAACAAGGATGGGGCGAGTGTCACCACTTTGTCAACAAATGCGTGAGCAAATTGTTGAACAGTTTAAGAAAAACCTTTCTCAACCAGCTATTGCAAGGAATTTAGGGAATTCACCATCTACGGTCCGTAATATCATCAAATGGTTCAGAGAATCTGGAGAAATCACTGCACGTAAGCAGCTAAGCCCGTGACCTTCGATCCCACTGGCTGTACTGCATCAACAATCGACATCAGTGTGTAAAGGATATCACCACATGGGCCCAGGGACACTTCAGAAACCCACTGTCAGTAACTACAGTTGGTCGCTATATCTGTAAGTGCAAGTTAAAACTCTCCTATGCAAGGCGAAAACCGTTTATCAACAACACCCAGAAACGCCGTCGGCTTCGTGGGGCCTGAGTTCATCTAAGATGGACTGACACAAAGTGGACAAGTGTTCTGTGGTCTGACGAGTCTACATTTCAAATTGTTTTTGGAAACTGTGGACGTCGTGTCCTCCGGACCAAAGAGGAAAAGAACCATCCGGATTGTTATAGGCGCAAAGTTCAAAAGCCAGCATCTGTGATGGTATGGGGGTGTATTAGTGCCCAAGACATGGGTAACTTACACATCTGTGAAGGCGCCATTAATGCTGAAAGGTACATACAGGTTTTGGAGCAACATACTGTATGTTGCCATCCAAGCAACGTTACCATGGACGCCCCTGCTTATTTCAGCAAGACAATGCCAAGCCACGTGTTATATCAATGTGGCTTCATAGTAAAAAAGTGCGGGTACTAGACTGGCCTGCTTGTAGTCCAGACCTGTCTCCCATTGAAAATGTGTGGTGCATTATGAAGCCTAAAATACCACAACAGAGACTCCGGACTGTTGAACAACTTAAGCTGTACATCAAGCAAGAATGGGAAATAATTCCACCTGAGAAGCTTAAAAAATGTGTATCCTCAGTTCCCAAATGTTTACTGAGTATTGTTAAAAGGAAAGGCCATGTAACACAGTGGTGAACATGCCCTTTCCCAACTTCTTTGGCATGTGTTGCAGCCATGAAATTCTAAGTTAATTATTATTTGCAAAAAAAAATAAAGTTTATGATTTTGAACATTAAATATCTTGTCTTTGTAGTGCATTCAATTGAATATGGTTGAAAAGGATTTGCAAATCATTGTATTCCGTTTGTATTTACATCTAACACAATTTCCCAACTCATATGGAAACGGGGTTTGTACATGCAAGTATTGACATGAAGCCCCAAAAAACTGCAGTCCTGAATGTTCCCAACACAGTGCAACAATACACAAAAGCAAACAAAGGGCTCATCAATTATCTACCTTTCAATTACTTGTACTTTTCAATTACTTTTCAATTGGGGTTAAGTTTGAGATCAGTCTATTTTATATAATTTAGGAAACCACTCCATACTTCCTGAAACTTCACAGAACAACCGTTTGTCAGCATATTTTTCTCCAATGTAAGGAAATAAAGAATACCTGCAGAATATCTATCAGAATATCTGCTCCAGCCTTCCAATTTAACACAATAAGTATTTTAGCAAACAAAGTAGTAAATGCAACCAAGCTATTTTTGGATTTGCTAAGAGAAGATGACAGAGGGACTACCACAAGTAGTCCACATAGAGGATTCGGTTTGATCTTTTCGCCAATTACCAAAGACAAAGTAATAAACATTTCAGTCCAATAGCTCAGTGGTTCTTAAATGGGGGTACGCGTACCCCTGGGGGTACTTGAAGGTATGCCAAGGGGTACGTGAGATTTTTTTTAAATATTCTAAAAATAGCAACAATTCAAAAATCCTTTATAAATATATTTATTGAATAATACTTCAACAAAATACAAATGTAAGTTCATAAACTCAGTGAAGCACAAGCTCAGGTTTCTCACTAAAATGTCTGTCAAAAAGAACTGTGAAAAGAAATGCAACAATGCAATATTCAGTGTTGACAGCTAGATTTTTTGTGGACATGTTCCATAAATATTGATGTTAAAGTTTTTTTTTTTTGTGAAGAAATGTTTAGAATTAAGTTCATGAATCCAGATGGATCTCTATTACAATCCCCAAAGAGGGCACTTTAAGTTGATGATTACTTCTATGTGTAGAAATCTTTATTTATAATTGAATCTCTTGTTTATTTTTCAACAAGTTTTTAGTTATTTTTATATATTTTTTTCCAAATAGTTCAAGAAAGACCACTACAAATGAGCAATATTTTGCACTGTTATACAATTTAATAAATCAGAAACTGATGACATAGTGTTATATTTTACTTCTTTATCTATTTTTTTCAACCAAAAATGCTTTGTCTGATTAGGGGGTACTTGAATTTAAAAAAAATTCACAAGGGGTACATCACTGAAAAAAGGTTGAGAACCACTGCAATAGCTACACAGGGATGGGCAAAGCCAAAACATAGGTATTAAGTTAGCAGGAGGCTTTTGACACCCATCACATAATACAGATATTCCATGATACATCTTAACCAGCCAGATCTTGGTATAATAGGTACAATGTATTAGCTTGCATTAAAACAAAGGCTATGTCTAGCACAAATACAATGCTTATGAACTCTACTTAAAATCTCTGTCCAGCTCTCCTCAGATAGGGTCACTCCTAAGTTGCCCTGCCAAAGTAACATGATTGAATTCAGAGACTCAGGGCCTAAAGGAAAAATTATATCGAACTAGAAATAGTTTGCAAACCAATACAGCGCTTTCACTGAATCCAAATTCTGAATGAGGTTTTTTTTGTAAAAGCGGAAGTAGAAGAGTGGATGGGAGAGTGAACCAGAGCCTTAAGAGTACAAACATGATTTTTGAATTCGACTTATTGTGCTACTTATGAAAGAGTGTAAGGACCACACTGACAAACAAAATAAAAAAATTATAATGAGGGAATGTCAAACGATGATCCGTTGCCCGGGTCATGTTTTGTTTTAGTTTGATATTTCCTTAGTTGGTGGTTAGTTCAGGTTCAGCACCTGTGTTTGTTTTATTGGTTGCCATGGGTGCTGATTTCTGTCACCTGTCTCTGATTAGTAGTCAGGACGCTTACCTGCTCCCAGTCACTAATCAGAGAGCTATTTATTTCTGCGTTTCGCCACACTTTACCTGGCAGTCTTATTCGCAACACGCAACAGTTGCGTTGGTACCACTTGCTTCTTGCTCTTTTTTTTTGCCTAGTCTTTTCGTAAGCCTTTGCTGTATCTTCCCGTGCCATCAGCACGTTTCCTATTTTTGTATTCTTGCCTGATTATTGAAATAAATCATCTTTCTTACCTGCTCGCTGCATCTTGGGGAAACGACCACCGCATAAACATGCGTCCCCGATGTGACATATGCATATGTGAAGGAAATTACTCAATGAGTATAGAGACCCCTCATATTTTAAACAGGTAATATCGATATGTATCACTTGTTTAAAGGTATGATTGCTGATTGAACAAACCCCAAGAAAATAGATAATCTCAGTCTGTGCACAGCTGCAATCAGAACTTTACATAAACTCATCATGTATGTGTTAGTTTGTAACCTTTTAGAAGTGTCAGTGGTTGCATTTGTGTTTCGATGGCAGCTGTTATACTATGCTTTCAAATCAGCCTGCAGTGTGAATGTAGCTGTGAACATAGTTCATGGCTTCAGTTCAGGTTTTTTTGCCTAAGTGTGACCTGTGTCTGGTTTTTTTACATGTCAATACAATTCTGACTTTTTAAAATCAGACACATCTTTCGTATGTGGATATAAATCCGATATGTATCAGATACAACTGCAGTCTGAACGATTGGGTCTGACCATACATCATAAAAAAGCGATAAACGTCATAATTTTGCCAAAATAGTGGACGAAACTAGCAGAAAACAGGCCAAATGAAGGTATTTTAGAACTCAAGTTAATAGCCCACCCCTCCTGACGGTGACATGCTCCACATTGAAGCAAATGCCCTACAAACTACAGGAGCCAAAATTCTTCGTAATTTTCTACGCAAAATAATTTGGTTAAAAATGTTGACTACGGTGTCCTGAGTAGTCGTGAGTTCAATCCCGGCCTCGGGATCTTTCTGTGTGGAGTTTGCATGTTCTCCCCGTGACTGCGTGGGTTCCCTCCGGGTACTGCGGCTTCCTCCCACCTCCAAAAACATGCACCTGGGGATAGGCTGATTGGCAACACTAAATTGGCCCTAGTGTGTGAATGTGAGTGTGAATGTTGTCTATCTGTGTTGGCCCTGCAATGAGGTGGCGACTTGTCCAGGGTGTACCCCGCATTCCGCCCGATTGTAGCTGAGATAGGCTCCAGCGCCCCCGCGACCCCGAAGGGAATAAGCGGTAGAAAATGGATGGATGGATGGATGTTGACTACGGTTGCACAGATTGCCACAAAAGCGCCATGACTGAGACCTACTGGAATTGTAGTCACATTTACTTCCATAAACACACTACAAATTTGAAATCTGATTTATTTTTTCGCAATGTGAATAACTACATAAAAAGTTTGGATACAACAAAAAAAAATCTAAATTAGGTATCATAGCAGTGTAACATAGCCTATATTTAAAATAATTTCACAATATTTTTATTTATTTATTATTATTATTATTTTTTTTTAAATTTAATTTATACATTTATTTTTTTGTGGCGTCGCGCGGGTTTTGCTTCCTAATGGGTGAGGTCCGTCCCCGTGTGGCCCGGCTTTGCGCTGTGGGGTCTGTGTTGGTGACTTGATGCGGTGGCAGCGCGGCCCCCTTGTCTGGTCTCGATGTCTCGGTTGTTTGGGCGGTGGTGTGTTTGTGGGGGAGGTGTTAATGTCTTTTGTTTGCATGTTGGCGTTTGGGCTGAGTGGCGGGCTGGCGCTGGCTGGTCTCCGTGATCCTGTTGGCGTGTGGTTGCCAGTTGCAGTTTTTTTCGACCGCTTTGATTTGATCGAGGGGTGCTGGCTGGCTGGGGGTATTGCAGCTGCTGTTTCTGCTGCTGTTTGTTTTTGGTGTGGGCGCCCGTGGCTGCTGGGTCCGGTGCAAGGGGGTGGCCGATGTTGTGACTTGTGGCAGCGCGAGCACGTGGTGGTTGTCGGGGCTGGCGAACTTGCCGGCTTCATATTCGCTTATTGTCGTGTCAGTTGGCTTGTCGGGTGTGGGCCTGGGCTGCCCTTGCGCCCTGCCATGCCGCCCTTAACGCCCGGTGCCATGCTGTCGTCTGGGGCGGGCTTGTCGGTGGTTGTCCCTGGTTGGCGGGGGTGCGCGGCCGGACCTGTGGAGCTTGGGGGAGATGATCGGCTGGTTCTCAGTGGGCAGTGGGAGCCAGGGCTTGATCGCTGTCCCGCCGACCTGTGTATGGATTTGTTGTTGCATAATTGTGTGTGTGTGTGTGTGTGTGTGTGTGTGTGTGTGTGTGTGTGTGTGTGTGTGTGTGTGTGTGTGTGTGTGTGTGTGTGTGTGTGTGTGTGTGTGTGTGTGTGTGTGTGTGTGTGTGTGTTGCTGGTGGGGCGGGGGCGGTCTTCCCGTCCGGTTGCGGGGAGTCTCTGGGCCCCTCGGGCGGGGCGTCCCGCCTTTCTCCCCGTGTGGGGTGTGGTCTCTCGCTGGCTTGAGGGCTGTCCCCTGCTTCTCCTGTGCCTTGTCCTCTGCCGGGCGCGTCTGTCTGCGGCCTGCTGCTGGCTCTTCCGGGCGGCACGGTGGGCCGGGCTTTGGGGTTCCTGTCGCTGGCCGGCCTGGCTGCGTGCGTCCGGTGGTCCCTTGTTCCCTGGACGACACACTTGCTGTTTGTGGGTTGGGCTCTCTGGGTGGCTGGGGTCGTACTCTGGCTCCCGCACACACTGGGAGTCAAATATATTGTACATACAAATACACTTATATACTCATATACACACCGTTATTCATACATACATACATACATAGGTACCTACAGAAATACAGTACATACCTACACACTCAAAGTTCGTACACCCACACGCACTGTAAACATACTGTAACAGTTCCTCTCCCGTGGGTTCCCCTGACACCGACAGACTCGCACTGGAGCACAGGAAGTCTGATTTAACAAGTTTTTAATTTTGCTCACACACAGCAACAGCACTCTGCTCCGCCACTTTTCAGTCTCTCCAGCGTGTCTTTTTCTCACGTGTCTCTCCGGCGTGTCTTTCCAGAGTGTGTGTGTCCAGCGTCTGTCCCAACTGGTCTTCCATGGCCCCGACCGCTACTGATAAGAATGACAGGTGATTAGATGATCAGCCACAGCAGGGGCAATCCAATCACCTGCCAGCTGTGCTTCGAAGCCGATCCCCCACACGCAAACCACGCCCTCCTCCACACATACATATACACATACATGTACATATACATTCACTGTACAAACATACATATACACATACTGTACATATACATTCACTGTACAACATACATATATACATACTGTACATATACATTCACTGTACAAACATACATATATACACATACTGTACATATACAAGTACATATACATACATACATACACTCATGCATATAATCACGTTTCATCAAACATATAATAACGTTGATGCCCTAGGGGAAACTGGGTAACACTTGGCACACTGACAAAGCAACATATTGTTACTATAACCATCTACAAAGTTAATATAGCTGGCTTCTCTTTCTTCCCCTCCATTTATCTGCTTTCTTTTGTATCTCTAGTTATCATTACATATATGTATTGTTGCATTTGAACAATTGTATTGTTGATAATAGAGGTAAATTATTGTTATTATTCATTATCAATAGTGCTATTTCTATTGGCGTTTGTATTGCTTCATTTGTAGTGAAATAATGTTCATTGTAATTTCTGTATTATTATTTATTTCACTAGCTTCTTTGCTATCACGTTTACTATCATATTTGCTGATGTTGTTCTGTTGTTGTTGTTGTTGTTGTTGTTATTGCTATTGTTGTGTTTGCTGTTGTTGTTTTTGTCTCTCTGTAAAAAAATAATAATAATAATTTCACCGTTGGACTCCTGGGATGTGATTACTGTTTATTGTGTAGCCTACAGTCATTTTTTATTATTTCTACTAGGAGTGTCCCAATACAACGTTTTCAATTCCGATACGATACAGAGATTGGACCTTTGAATACTGGTCAATACCAAATACCGATATTGATCCGATACGATCAGCACAATTTGTACATACTTTTTAAATTTTGTAGTGTAGAACGTTAGATAAGGTGACCAAGTTGAAAAACACAATCGGTATTTATTATTGAGCGTCTGGAATGGATTTATGCTGTCTTTAAGTTGAAGTGGAGTGGTAACTGGGTGGTGTTTTTTTTGCCATAGCTAATGGCCACAACCACTCATTAAAGGGGAACTGCATTTTTTAAATATTTTGTCTATCGTTCACAATCCTAATGAGAGATTAAGAGACACAAGTTGTTTTAGGGTTTTTTTGCATTCTAATTTGTAAAAATCGGCTCGTTCTTGGTGGCTGGCAATGCAGCTAATGGAACTAATCCATTCTGCCGCTAAATCACTTTAAAAATGCATCCAAAAATTGCCAACAAGACTTAATTTACGTTCGGTAGCCTGTATAACAACCAAGCTGTAGCAACATTGATATTGTAAGAGTGAACACTGAGGAACTCTTTATCTAGCGTTGTAAGAAATCACCTTGACACCCAATGCTAAGCATTTGCCGTAAGCTAGGTATGGCAAGAGATAAGCTAGCTTTTGCGTCAGCAGCTGAATTACTTTTGAGTTTGTAATGCACAAATGTTATAGGACACCAATCTGTACTGACTAAAAAACATGAACAATCATATTACATTATCTCAGTCTGTAAATTATAAGCTCACATGTCATGTTTTGTTTGTTCACAGCAGCTCAACTGAGTATATAGTTGTAATAACAGGCATGGTGTGCTGCATGTATCATGATCAATATCAAAGTGACTCACTTGTCTGTTCCAGTGCCCGTTGAAGTTTTTTCAAGTTGACTTCGGGTAAGCACGCCTTATATGTCCGCATCGCTTGGCTCCAAGTTCCATATTTATAACCACAAGTCACGTCGACCTAAGTCTCTCCAACGTTTCACCCTCTGTTCGTGCTCGCTTCTATAAGCAGCAGTTCATCCTCTGTATATTCAGCTTCAAAAAGATTAGGCTGTGAATTCTCATTTGTCAAAAAATAGCCATCTTTGTTGTCTGTTACCAAGTCTGGCACGATTACAACACACTTGTGTTTGTTTCTGGAAGTTGGAACACACATCTGTTGCCAGAAGTGCAGTTTGTTAATGGGGGTTTTGAAGTTGTTTTACAGGGCTTTGAAGGCTACAATGGTCACTCCTTTTAGCCGCATTTTTCAAACATTTAAAAAAAGTAATTTTTAGTCTCCTTTAAAAAAAAAACTTGTGTCCTTGTCTCTCATAATGGTTGTGAACATTAGACAACATTCCAAAAAAAGTGCAGTTCCATTTTAAGTTAAGCTCATGTCGCAGTATATTGAATGCTGCGGACGCGTTTGTTACTGGATACTTTCTAATGAAATGCCTTGGGTACTTTTTATTTGTAAATGATGTGTAACTGTAATTATTTGATACTTGTTTATATTGACAAATGTCATTTTAGATAGCAATATTGTTCAATAAAGAACACTTATAACATATTTGTAGGTTGTGTGCTCACTGCTTACTGTAGCTGTTGTGTAGCTGCTAGCTCCTAGTAGCCTACCGTGTTTACCATTTTGTAAACGACTTCACTAAAATACAGGAATAGATCAACCTTGTGTGCTTATTGGAGGAAATTTAGATGTTAACTCGATACTTGTTGTTTGCTGATATTGGACCGATATCAACATCCGATCGGGGTACCCCGACTTACTATGTCTAGAACAATATAGAAACAAGCTTTGGTTGCCAAAAAACTTGCTACTGTATAAAACATTACCTGGAACTATGTATACCACAGGTGTCAAACTCAAGGCATGGAAGCCACATCAGGCCCGTCACATCATTCTGCGTTGCGCGCAATAGCCTGGAAATTATGTGCGTCAATGAAGTACCTTATCTTTTCATACTAAATGTATTCATTCTTTCCATTTTGACAGAAAAATACTTGTTGTGCATGCAGTTGCAAATCATTTTCACTTTTAATTTATCTAATATTGCAAAAAATATATTATCATACATTCCACAAAATGTATTACAATTTTAATAAATACTTAAGTGGACGGCGTGGCGCAGATGGGGGAGTGGCCGTGCCAGCAACCTGAGGGTTCCTGGTTCGATCCCCACCTTCTACCAACCTCGTCACGTCCATTGTGTCCTTGAGCAAGACACCTCACCCTTGCTCCTGATGGGTCATGGTTAGGGCCTTGCATGGCAGCTCCCGCCATCAGTGTGTGAATGGGTGAATCTGGAAATAGTGTCAAAGCGCTTTGAGTACCTTGAAGGTAGAAACGCGCTATACAAGTATAACCCATTTACCGTTTATGTGTCTATTTGACTTATTTTGTTAATCAAATTATACAGTACAACCATGAAAGATTGTACTAGGAGTGCATAAAAATATCGATTCACATCCGAATCACGATTGTCATTTATCCTGATTCTAAATAGATTGATTTTTTTTAAATCGATTAAAAAAAAAGGACTACCGGTACATTTTTAAAAATACGTTTTTAGGCCACATCTATGCAACCAAAAGGAGATTTTCCAACTTGTAACCTATTTTTTAAAAGTTTCACATAATCATCATACCGAATTGGTTTGAATCGAGAAATTATTCTAAATTGAATCATTCGCAGGAATCAGGAACGGATAAAATTGTTAGGTGCCCAAAATTTCACACCCCTAGATTGTACGGTAAAAAAAACTGGCAACTCTGTGGCCAGAATTTTATAGTAAAAAAACAGTAATGCTGTCAAAACTAATATGGCACATTTTTGAGTGAAATTCTGGCAACTGAAGTGCCAGTTTTTTACCGCCAATGCTACAGATTTTTTTTGTACGGTGTACGTAAAAAAATATCTACGTATAAATTTACATTAATAAACACGTAGGTAATTTTGTAATATTATAGGAGGCCACTCCTTATCCATTTATATTCAAATATTATTCAGTTACATGGGGCCCTCTGAGGGAAGCCATAACTGCAATATGGCCCTCCATGAAAACTATTTTGACATTCCTAATGTATAATGAGACGACAAAGTGTTGGGCAACATTTTCCGCTTGTTAAGCATTTTAGCTCATATGTTTTTTGTTTTCCAGAAACACTGGCATTTCCCAGAAGTGGAGAGAGATTTCCTGCTGGTCAGGGAAGTGATCCGAGTAGCTCGCTCTCTTAGAGCGCAGTGTGGTATGACCAAAGAAAAGCCTGACAGTAAGTCTTTGCTAATAACCTGTTTGCTGACCTAACAATTTGCCTAAAATTCGTAATGAAAAACTAATCACTTTTTCATATGTGTTAGACCAACTTGGATGAAGTGTTTTACATTATTTGCAATGTTTGTGTGTTTCAGTGTGGATAGTGTGTTCACTCAGTCAGGCCGAGATCCTTCTTTCCTTTGAATCTGCTGTTTGGACTCTGAGCCGAGTCTCTCGTGTCAGTATCTTCTGTCCTGAAGAAGGAGAAAGCCTCCACTCTGTCAGCTCCACTCCCCCACCCAAAGGCTGCCTCATTGGTGTGGTGGACCACACCTGTCAGCTGCACTTACCTGTTCAGGTGGTTATTGGCATATTTTTTGTTGCAGCCATGCTTTTTTATTAGCAGTTGATTTTCCATTTTAAAAACACCTGAATTTCAGAGTTGCAACAGGCACCGTGACATACTGCCGTATTTCAATGTGGGCACGCAGTAGTTTCATAGGTTGTCACTGAGCGCCTTCTTCTTGACCATTACGATAGAAAACTGAGAACACTTTTCATTTATCTTCAGGAAATATTGTTCTTTTTTTCTTTCTTTTTTTAAAGTAACTAGTTGGAATTTCTGAACATGAGCAAAAAAGTTATGATATCATGCAAATTAAGTTTGTCCAACAATATACTGTATGTGGGTTTGTGCACACTAACAAGTAGACAAAAGCTACACAGGTACAAACATTTTTTCACAAATGAGAATCTAAAGTTTTTAAAATTTTCCATGGATTATACACATACTTGCCAACCCTCCCGTTTTTAGCGGGAGAATCCCGTTACTCAGCGCCTCTCCCGACAACCTCCCGGCAGAGATTTTCTCCCGACAAACTCCCGGTATTCAGCCGGAGCTGGAGGCCACGCCCCCTCCAGCTCAATGCGGACCTGAGACTGAGTGGGGACAGCCTATTCTCACGTCCGCTTTCCCACAATATAAATACGCTTGCAAGTTCCAAAACGAATGGAAACAAGAATTTCAGTTCATCCAGGACAGTTCGAAGGGGAAGGTGTATGTTGCCTGTAAATATGTAGAACAGACTTCTCCATTGAACACGGCGGCCGAAATGATTTCTCAGTCATGAACAGAGAAGTTAAACAGGACAATACTGCCATCTAATGGATAGATAATTCAAGTATTTATTTTATGTAAATAAAATAAATATATATATATAGCTAGAATTCACTGAAAGTCAAGTATTTCATACATACATACATATATATATATATATATATATATATATATATATATATATATATATATATATATATATATATATATATATATATATATATATATATATATATATGTATATATATATATATATATATATGTATATATATATATATATATATATGTATATATATATATATATATATATATATATATATATATATATGGAATACTCGAGTTGGTGAATTCTAGCGGTAAATAACCACGCCCCCCACCCACCCCCCACTTCCCGATATTGGAGGTCTCAAGGTTGGCAAGTATGATTATACAGGTGCAGGTAAAAACGTAGTTCAATGATGACAAAGAGATTAAGGAAAAGCTCTGGATATTGTTGCAGTTTTTTCCCATTTTTGTGAGATAATGATCAACATTCTTAAGAAATACATTCTTGAAATATTTCTCTCTGTGTGTAGTTGATCGATAGAATATGAGTTTAACTTTTTTAGTTGAACTACAGAAATACTTCAGCTTTCAATTATATTCTCTTCTAATTCAGTTAGATGGATTGTGAAAATTTTTTCGAGGAAGACCGTACATATATTGTGTAGAAATTAAGTATTTGTGTGTGCGTGTGTGTGTGTGTGTGTGTGTGTGTGTCTGAATATGTATCATGAAAATAAATACTTTTGTCACCTATTTGAATCCTCTTACAGAGTGGCATGAATATTGACAAACAAATTGTCCAGCTCACCCAACGGAGTAGTAAGCTTGTTTCAAAGCTGGAGGAGATCCGCTGCAAAGTTCAAGCTCCAGACTACCTGACCAAGGTCCCGGCACAAGTCAGGGAACAGATGGACAATAAGGTGAGCTGTGGCTTCATCAATGGTTAATAGGGGTGTCCTGACAGTCCCAATACAACCTTTTCCACTTCCGATACAATATATATCCAGGCATCATGTTTGGAGGAAACCAGGCACCGCTCATCACCAGGTCAATACCATCCCCACAGTGAAGCATGGTGGTGGCATCATCATGCTGTGGGGAAGTTTTAGCGGCAGGAATTTTGGATACTAGTAAAGAAAGAGAAAAAGATGAATGCAGCAATGTACAGAAACTTCCTGGATGAAAACCAACGTTTCCCATCCAACTTGAAGGAGCTTGAAAAACTGCAGTAGGTCTGCAAGAACAATCCTTCTCTTTCAGTGTCAGTAATTACAGTTGGTTTCACACCATGTGAAGAATTTCACAGTGCATTTTCTATGGTAACCCAACCTAAATATCTAAGCTTCTTCTAGCTCCTGTCTGTCTGTTAGGGGTAATTGAAAATAAAGTCTTACATTCAAGCTACAAGCAGGCTTCATTATACTTTAACATCAACTACATAATTTTAAGTGAACAGAATGCGTTTCAGAGTTTAAGTAAGTAAGGATGCACGGTATTAATGATAACTGCGGTAAAACTCCCGATGGTTAGTATTACTGTTTTAAATTAGAATGATAGAAGAACTGACATTGATATTTGCACTTTGATAAACTCACGGACTGACTGGCGCCAGCTCGCAAGCTTAAATGCTAACATGCAAACACACACACATTAAGGGGTACTGCACTATTTTTGGAATGTTGCCTACCATTCACAATCATTATAAAAGACATTACAACGGATTGATTTGATTTAATGCATTCTAAAAATTTAATAAATGTAAATAAAAGTCTGCTTACAGCGGAGCCAATGGGAGCTCCTCTATTTTTCCAATAAAATCCAATAAATAACCATTCAAAAACCACCAACAATACTCCATTTACATTTTGTGATTTGAATATTAACCAGTGTTAGTGATATTGCTATTATAAGCGCTAACGCAGACATCTATTTATACCAGCGCTGTGATCACAAGTTTGTGTACAATTTCGACATGATCAACTGGCGAGGTGTTTCCTCGCTTCATTGCTTCCTGGAAGTTTATTGTAGATCATAAATCATGCATCTCACCTGGACAGAAGAAGTCAGAGGCCGTATTCCGACATGTTAGTACACTTTGACAGCCATTTAGGACCCTGAGATGGCAAGAACAACACGAAGAGATACTTGGTCCCCCACTAACACCCAGTTTATTCGCGAGTATTGTGGTCATTTTTCATCTAAATGAGAATATATGAACATCCTAATGACAGCAGACGTTGCACAGAAGGTGATGGTTTATTATGTTTGCTGGCTCTCATAACTCTGCAGTGAGTAATAATCAGTGATATTTTTAAGGGCAAGAACTGGGAGACTCGTCAGGATAGAAGGAAAGATGAATGTAGCAATAAAAAGAGAAATTCTGGATGAAAACCAACGCTTTTCATCCAACCTGATGGTTGATTGGTTAAAATATATTGTATGTAGTATCGATATGATACATCACAAATTTTACATATTTTCTTTACATGATGTCCAAAATGGAGTAGGAAGAAGCAGGGCTTACCTAATCTTCCCCCTTTTTCTCTTCATAACAATTACTAACACATACTTCCTGTTCTCAATTTGTACTCGATTTATCTCAATGTATTCTAAATACATCAGTTCTTCTCATAAGTAGTTAAATCAGTTAAGATCCGCTTAATGAGATGGATAACATTTAATTTTCAATAAATTCATGACGTTTATCATAAATCTTCTACTTTGTACTTTGTAAACACTTGTAATTTGAACCACTTCTTAAACAGCCTCATACTACTACATTGTTTGATGTCTTTACTTAAACCATTCCTTAATTTAATTCCACATACTGATATGCTAAAGGTCTTAAGTGTTGTACGTGCATGCAGATGTTTTAAATTAGATTTTCTGTACGGTTATATTTCTCCTCTTTTGTTGAGAAGAATTCTTGGGTAGCAGGTTATAGTTTGCTGTGTGCATAATTTTAACTGTTTGCTAATCATTGAATTTCAATATTCTGGATTTAATAAATAAAATGTTTGTATGTCCAGGATTGTGTATTATTTTAAGTAATCTTTTTTGTAACACAGTTAGTGAATGAAGTGTACTTTTGTAGTTATTTCCCCATATTTCTGCACAATAACTCAGATATGGTAACACTAGCGAGCAATAGAGAATATGAAGTGAATTTTGGTCTAGAACATATTTTGCTTTATTTATCATATAAATATTTATTGCCACTTTATGTTGTATATTTTTTATATGAGATTTCCAGTTCTATAATCTATAATTACGCCCATAAATGTGATTTATTTTTCTCTTTCAATATCTACTCCATCTATTTGTATTCGGGTTTGACTTTCTCTAATACTTTTACCGAATATAATTATTTTAGTTTTGCTGAGATCCAAAGATAGTCTGTTTTTGTCAAACCATCTTTATTATTTGTTCATTTCTTCTGTTATTTGTATTAGCTTCTGTGTGTTCTCTCCTTAACAAAACACAGTTGTGCCGTCTGCAAATAATACTAACTTTAAATTCTTTGTAACTTTACAAATGTTGTTTATATAACGATTGAACAATTTTGGTGCCAGTATTGATCTCTGGGGTACACCGCAAGATATCTCTAGCTCTGTTGATATATTTTTACCTAGATTCACGTGTTGCTTCCTGTTGGTTAAGTAGCTTCATATCCAGTTTAAGACCAGGCCTCTGATGCCATATTGTTCTAATTTTGTAATGAAGATATTATGATTGATTTTGTCAAATGCTTTTGTTAGGCCCATAAACACTGCTGCTGCACACTGTTTACTATTTATTGCGCTGGTAATTTCCTCTGTTATTTTGATTAATGCATATTGGTTGTTTGTGAGTATTCCACTTTTGATTCTCAATTTGTCCAATCTTGTTGAATAATTTTTTGAATCGAATGATTTTTAAAAACTGTGGCAGTAAAGAAACAGGTTTATAGTTTGTGAATTGGTGTTTGGTTCCAGTCTTATAAATTGGTACTACTTTTGCTATTATCATTTTGTTTGGGAATTTTCCTGTTTGAAATGAAATATTGCTAATATACGTCAAAGGTTCTGAAATTTCTTTAATAACTTGTTTTTTTGTCGCGTTCATTTCTCTTCCGTGAAAATCAGTTGAAGTCTTGGATTTGAATTTCTTTACAAATTTAATTATTTTCTCTTTGTCACATTAATGAGGAACATTGAGTTGGAATTTCTATCTTTAGAGTCATTCCAGTCTTCAACTGACCCGTTCTCTGCTCTAGGTTGGTTCCAATATTTACAAAGTAATTATTAAAGTGTTCCACAGCTTCGTTTGTATTGTCGTTTGTTACGTTTTTGTCAATAAAGTATTTGGGGTAATGCATCTTTGCACTGTTTTTAATAATGCTATTGAGGATGCCCCATATAACTCTCGTTATTTTTGTCCTTGTCTAAATAATGATGTAATATTATTTTCTACATGTTCGTAAAATATTGGTCAGCTTATTTTTTATACTTTGTGTACCTATTTTCTGCCTTTATAGATTTTTGTATTATAAATGTTCTATATAATATTTGTTTTCTTTCAAGCATTTTTTAGTCCTTTTGTCATCCATGGTTGATTGTTCTTTTCCCGCTTCCTACTTAATTGTTTCCATGAAAGCTGGAGAGGTGCTGCAAAGGGGATTGTGCAAAAATGAATGGGCAAAACTGCCCAAGCTTTGTATTTAAAAAGACTAATTGCTGCTATAGGTGCATCGACAACGTTTTGAGCAAAGGCTGTGAATACTTATGTACATGTGATTGTTTACTTTTTAATTGTTTATAAATTTGCAAAATGAAAAACAAAAAAAACTTTATAGGGTATTTATTGTGTAGAATTTTGAGGAAGAAAAAAAAATTGGAATAAGGCTGCAACATAAAATGTGGAAAAAGTGAAGCGCTGTGAATACTTTCTGGATGCACTGAATATGGCATTTCCAATGTAATTTAGCATTGAGCTAGCGCATTTGTTTTAATGCATTTCTTTTATGGTGGAATGTCAAAGATAAGTTTTTGTGTATCTCATGTAAATTATATTGACATACCGATACGTTATTTCAATTTCAGTGTTCTGAAATAAAAACCCTAAAAGGTTTTCAAATGGAGACATCCAGTTATCCGTCTGCTAAGCTAGCAAGAAGAGACGTTAGCGAGAGCAGAACCTACTGCTTGTATTGCAGTTCTTATATTGGACATTTTAGAAGCAGCCCGACATAATCCATCTATTAGTAAAATGTTTTGTTTTTTTTACTGATATCACCCTGATCGGATAGGGACACACCTACTGGTTGTGTTAAAGAGGTTCTTCTTTGGTTAAGTTTTTTTTCACAATACTATTAAAACAGCCCAGGTTTTGCTATTTGTTCTTAACAGGAGTGTAAAAGCCACCGATGCAAACACAATAATATTTAATCCATACATTTGGCATAAATATCAAAACGAAATTCAGAAACTAATTTAATTGAATGAGGAATTATGAATTTCAAAGTAATTGTTGATATGTGAGTGCATGTTACAGTACATTACTATGAAAAACTAAAATATTGTCATATACTATTTTACTGTATATATTAGATCTTACTGCTCACTTGTGTTCTTTTTTCCTCCTGTTTTTAGATGTCAGCCTTCCAGCAGGAGTTGAAGAATATCGAGGATCAGCTAAAGGTGCTGCAGGCGTACAAATAATATTCCACCAGCAAATATTGCACTAATATTCTTGACTACTGTCGTAACAATCATAAGACAACAAATCCTGGTTGTAATAGTATAAATGGTTCTAGAAGTCATAATAGTTAGTATTAATCATAGTTTAGAACAGGGGTGTCCAAAGTGCAGTACTTTTTTTTGCTAATTTTGGAAGTGTTCACAGCAGTCATATTTTGATACTTGATGCATGCTAACATTAGCAAGCTAGCATTTTAAACAAACATTTCAGATACACACTTCAGAGTAATATACAGTGTTTTGGTACTTGATGCGTGTTACAGTTAGCATGTATATTTTGGTATTTCACTAATGCAAACTGTAAGCATGCTATTATTACCATCTTTTTTATCTCATTTTGCTCCTATTTTTTGTTATTGATGCTATCTGGCCTGCGCGCTAACTCTTACAGTTCAGTTCAGCTTTGGTTCTTCAGCATTCACACAGAATTTCTACCAAAATTGTATTTTGTAGTTCTTTAAAAAAACATTTATATATGGTATTGGTTTTGAAGGTGAAAACTACCAAAATGGCCCCGCATCCTTTGATTTGTCAGTCGATGGCCCTCAGTGGAAAAGGTTTGGGCACCCCTGGTTTAGAACAACCATATTTCCGAGTGCATTGACAGTGAAGTGAGGTGAAAAAATTATGTTTATATAGCGCTTTTCTCCAGAGACTCAAAGCGCTTTACATAGTGAAACCCATTATCTACATCTTTAAGCTATATTTAAACCAATGTGGGTGGCACTGGGAGCATGTAGGTAAAGTGTCTTGCCCAAGAACACAACAGTAGTGACTAGGATGGTGGAAGCAGGGATCGAACCTGGAACCTTCAAGTTGCTGGCACTCTACCAAACAAACCGCGCCGCCCGTGCCGTTACCATTTTAGACAAAATTGTGGGTTGTGTGCATGTGCTCAAAAAATATCTGTTCAAATGTGTGCGCAAATCTACATGATTGGTTATGAATGCTGCTCTGTTGTGGAACTATGATAGTAATTTTGCTGGCACTGATTTTTTAAATCAGCCGTGTAACATTGCATCATGTGTAACTATACTGTACATGATTTAAAAATATTTATGAATTGTTCAACTGGGTCAAGAAAATATGGCAATAATAAAAGGGGATTTGTGTGTGCTAGGATTGATTGCATTATACCAGTTTTTACCTGTCCTGTCCATATTGTTGATGTAAATGCCCATATCTTATATACAGACTTACTTTACAAAAGGAAAGTTTGGGATACTTCTTTTGTTGCCATATACAGTGCAGACCAAAAGTTTGGACACAACTTCTCATTCAATGTGTTTTCTTAATTTTCATGACTATTTACATTGTAGATTGTCACTGAAGGCATCAAAACTGAATGAACACGTGGAGTTATGTACTTAACAAAAGAAGGTGAAATAACTGAAAACATGTTTTATATTCTAGTTTCTTCAAAATAGACACCCTTTGCTTTGATTACTGCTTTGCACACTCCTGGCATTCTCTCGATGAGCTTCAAGAGGTAGTCACCTGTAATGGTTTTCACTTCACAGGTGTCATAGTTTTGATGCCTTCAATGACAATCTACAATGTAAATTGTCATGGAAATAAAGAAAACACATTGAAATGAGAAGGTGTGTCCAAACTTTTGGCCTGTACTGTATGTGTAACCTTTATTGTTTGATGATACTGGACAGGTGCTCAAAGGCACACGCCAATTGTTTAATCAAAACTAATGTTTGTTTCTTGTGTCGACAAAAGCAGGAACGGCAACATATATCGACTCTTTATTGTTAAATCGACACAATTGTCATCGTCTAACTTGGTTCAGACCAACTTCCTGTTCCTGTCTACAGTGCGAAGCCTTCTGGGTAATGTACTGTAGTATATAAATATTGCACAACACACAGGCATCTTTACTTTCTTTTTTGTTTACATGCATTTATATATTTACTTAAACTTTCTTTGTCCAAGGTAAGACAACTAAGAACCAATTTTCATTTGCAATGCAGATATAACAAAGACGAAGCATTAACATGACAGAGATGTTGAAATGTAATGCTATTGTCTCTTATTTAGCACCAAAAAATATGGCTATAGGTCACTCTAAACCAGGGGTTGGCAACCAAAAACATTGAAAGAGCCATATTGAACCCAAAATACAAAAACCAAATCTGTCTGGAGCTGCAAAAAATTAAAAGCCGTATATACGTCTTATAATGAAGGCAACACATGATGTCAGTGTCTATAACAGCTATAATAGCCTACTATCAAAATGACTATGTGTCACAGCCTGAAGCAAATCATTGTTGACAGAAATGTTGAAATGTAATCTTTATTCTACACATTTTTACAACATTAGAAACCATTAGTAAATCAGAGGCTACTCAGAAGGAGGGATAACTCTTGGAAATTACTGGCTTTTTTAATGGCCAAAGGTATAGATGTTTGTGTCCAAGTTAAAGGAAACGGCAGACTGTCTTCTTTTAATAGATTTATTACAATCTTTGGCAAGCTAGGTAATGTTTGCTGTGGTCTGGAACAACATGGCACACAAACAACTCAGAAATGCTGCCAATATCACATACATGTCATGAGACATGCAAAAATAAATTATATATGAAGAGTGAAAAAATAAAGGATATTAAATGAGCTCAAATATACCTACAAATGAGGCATAATGATGCAATATGTACATACAGCTAGCCTAAATAGCATGTTAGCATTAATTAGCTTGCAGTCATGCAGTGAACAAAGCCTGATTAGCACTCCAACAAGTCAATAACATCAACAAAGCGCACCTTTGTGCATTCACACACAGCATAAAACTTTTGGTGGACAAAATGAGACAAAGAAGGAGTGGAAGATTTTACATGTAAACAAACTGTTGCGCCACAGTCCACACTATGGTGAGTTCACGAACCCCCGAAATTAGTAGAACAAAACGATGTTCACCAAATACTCTCATCAGTGAAGCATACACACAAACATATTAAACAGTGGGCTTTCTAACAATTGGGAAGGTTTGTGTCATGTTTGCATCCACCTACACTTATAGAGATTATTGAAACAACATCAAAAATTGTTGAACAATAAAATATGGATCTAAAAAACTTCTGCAACAAAAACCAGGATTTGGAAAATGATATAGATCTAGATACAATTTTTTTCTCCCACATCAGTAATAACTGTTTTTATTATACAGATGAACAATATAATAGCAACATTAAATGTGATAACAAATTGTCAATTATTCATTTTAATAGCAGAAGCTTGTATGCAAATTACAACAACATTAAGAACTTTTTGGAACACATCAACGAACCCCTCAAAGTGATCGCTGTCACAGAAACAGAACCAACAAAAATGAAGGAGGAGTGCTGTGTACGTGATGAAGAACCTGAACTACAAAGTGGTAAAAAGCATGTCATTTGCTATAGATAATATCTTAGAATAGAAATATGTCAGGAAAAAAGCAAAAACATATTCATCAGTTGTATATATAGATCACTTAAAGGCCTACTGAAATGAATTTTTTTTATTTAAACGGGGATAGCAGATCCATTCTATGTGTCATACTTGATCATTTCACGATATTGCCATATTTTTGCTGAAAGGATTTAGTATAGAACAACAACGATAAAGTTTGCAACTTTTGGTCTCTGATAAAAAAAAGCCTTGCCCCTACCGGAAGTAGCGTGACGTAGTCAGTTGTTCGCCTCCTCATATTTTCCTATTGTTTTCGACGCAGCTAGAGCAATTCGGACCGAGAAAGCGACGATTACCCCATTAATTTGAGCGAGGATGAAAGATTCGTGGATGAGGAACGTTAGAGTGACGGACTAGAATGCAGTGCAAGACATATCTTTTTTCGCTCTGGCCGTAACTTAGGTACAAGCTGGCTCATTGGATTCCACACTCTCTCCTTTTTCTATTGTGAATCACGGATTTGTATTTTAAACCACCTCGGATACTATATCCTCTTGAAAATGAGAGTCGAGAACGCGAAATGGACATTCACAGTGACTTTTATCTCCACGACAATACATCGGCGAAGCTCTTTAGCTACTGAGCTAACGTGATAGCATCTGGCTCAAATGCAGATAGAAACAAAATAAATAAATCCCTGACTGGAAGGATAGAGAGAAGATCAACAATACTATTAAACCATGTACATGTAACTACACGGTTAATAATTCTCAGCCTGGCAAAGCTTAACAATGCTGTTGCTAACGACGCTGAAGCTAACTTAGCAACCGGACCTCACAGAGCTATGATAAAAACATTAGCGCTCCACCTACGCCAGCCAGCCCTCATCTGCTCATCAACACCCGTGCTCACCTGCGTTCCAGATCGACGGCGCGACGAAGGACTTCACCCGTTCACAGATGCGGTTGGCGGCTAGCGCGTCTGCTATCCAAGTAAGTCCTCCTTTAAGTGTTGCTACAGCCAGCCGCTATACACCGATCCCACCTACAACTTTCTTCTTTTCAGTCTCCATTGTTCATTAAACAAATTGCAAAAGATTCACCAACACAGATGTCCAGAATACTGTGGAATTATGAAATGAAAACAGAGCTATTTTGTATTACCTTCAATGGGCTACCGATACTCCTGTTTCACTGGCTACGTCACGCGCATACGTCATCATCCAAAGGCGTTTTCAACCGGAAGTTTAGCGGGACATTTAAAATTGCACTTTATAAGTTAATGTGTTGGCATGTGTTGCAATGTTAAGATTTCATCATTGATATATAAACTATCAGACTGCGTGGTCGGTGGTAGTGGGTTTCAGTAGGCCTTTAAGTTCTGTATAGAAACATTTGAAGAATGGATCAAGGCAAATTACATGGACAATGGTAAAAAAAAAAATTCTTATGTGGTGAATTTAATATTGACTTATTGAACCCTAACAAGCAGAAGTCTATTGGTGACTTCATTGATACAACGTACAGCATCAGTTTATATCCTAATATCACAAAGCCAAGCAGAATTACAGCACACTGTGCCACGCTTATTGATAATATTTTTACCAATGATTTTGATAATAACACTACAAGTGGTCTACTTATAACCGACATTAATGATCATCTGCCAGTTTTCACAATATATGATGGAAACTACAAGAAGAACATGGAAGACAAAAGGACATTTCTAAGACTTTGCACAGAGAAGATGATGATTGCTTTCAAAATTGAGCTAGAAAAGCAAAATTGGAACAATGTGTACAATGAAAAAGAGGTTGATGAAGCATATGAACATTTCTTAAACAAGTTCATAATACTTTATGACAAACATTGTCCATGGAAACAACTCAGTAGAAAGCAGAGAAAGAATAATCAAAGATGGATGACAAAAGGATTAAAAAATGCTTGTAATAAGAAGAATACACTATATAGAAAATGTATAGCACAAAGAACTACAGAGGCAGAAAATAAGTACAAAAAGTATAAAAACAAGCTAACAAACATACTACGATCATGTAGAAAAGAATATTACAGTGAATTATTGGACAGGAACAAAAACAATATGAGAGCAACATGGGACACCCTCAATAGCATTATCAAAAATGGCACTAAGAGGGATTATACCCAATACTTCTTAGGCGGAAACATAATTATGACAACATAAAGGAAGTAGTTGAAAGCTTCAATAATTTGTAAATATTGGACCAAAATTGGAAGAAATTATTCCAGACCCAGTTTCAATTGAGGACTATAATGATACCATAGAGCGAAATCCCAACTCCATGTTCCTCAGTAATGTGACACAGGAGGAAATAGTTATAATCGTGAAAAAATGCAAATCTAAAACTTCAACTTATTGTAATGGAATTGATATGGAAACAATAAAAAAGGTTATTGAAGAGATCTCAGGACCATTAATTTATATTAGTAACCTATCATCTCAAACAGGTAAATTTACAAACAAAATGAAAATACCTAAAGTTGCACCAATTTATAAGACTGGAGACAAACACCAATTTAACAAATTATAGACCTGTTTCTTTACTTCCACAATTTTCTAAAATCATTGAAAAACTGTTCAAAAACAGATTAGAGAGTTTCACAAACAAAAATAGAATACTCGAAGAGAACAAATGTGGATACAGAGCTAATGTTTCAACTTTGATGGCTTTAATTGAAATTACAGAAGAAATTACCAATGCAATAGATAGTAAACAAAATGTGCGGCAGCAGTGTTTATGGATCTAACTAAAGCATTTGACACAATTAATCACAATATTTTAATCAAAAAACTAGAACGATATGGCATCAGAGGGTTCTTAAACTGGATAAGAAGTTATTTAACAAACAGGAAACAATACGTGAAGCTAGGCGAACACACGACTACAACGCTAAATATATCCTGTGGTGTACCTCAGGGATCAATACTAGGACCAAAATTATTCAATCTCTATATAAATGATATTTGTAAAGTTACAAAAGATTTAAAGGCCTACTGAAACCCACTACTACCGACCACGCAGTCTGATAGTTTATATATCAATGATGAAATCTTAACATTATAACACATGCCAATACGGCCGGGTTAACTTATAAAGTGACATTTTAAATTTGCCGCTAAACTTCCGGTTCGAAACGCCTCTGAGGATGACGTATGCGCGTGACGTAGCCCGGGGAACAGAGGTATGCCTTCCCCATTGAATACAATACAAAAAAGCTCTGTTTTCATTTCATAATTCCACAGTATTCTGGACATCTGTGTTCGTAAATCTGTTGCAATTATGTTCATTGCATTATGGAGAAAGAAGCTGAGCAAGCAAAGAAGAAAGTTGTCGGTGCGAAACGGACGTATTTTTCGAACGAAGTCAGCAACAACAGTACACAGCCGGCGCGTCTTTGTTTACATTCCCGAAAGATGCAGTCAAGATGGAAGAACTCGGATAACAGAGACTCTAACCAGGAGGACTTTTGACTTCGATACACAGACGCCTGTAGAGAACTGGGACAACACAGACTCTTACCAGGATTACTTTGATTTGGATGACAAAGACGCAGACGTGCTACCGTGAGTATGCAGCTTTGGCTTCTAAACATTTGATCGCTTGACCGTATGTGCGCAACTTTTTTTTTTGCGTATGTACGTAACTTTTTTTAAATATATAAGCTTTATGAACCTTGGGTTAGGTGAACGGTCTTTTGGGCTGAGTGATTGTGTGTGTTGATCAGGTGTTTGAATTGTATTGGCGTGTTCAATGGAGCTAGGAGCTAGCATGGGAGCTAGGAGTTAGCATAACAAAGACGTAGGTGTTTTTATGCAGGATTAATTTGTGTCATATTAAATATAAGCCTGGTTGTGTTGTGGCTAATAGAGTAAATATATGTCTTGTGTTTATTTACTGTTTTAGTCATTCCCAGCTGAATACCAGGTACCGTGAGTATGCAGCCTTGGCTGCTAAACATTTGATAGCTTGACCGTATGTGCGCGTCACGTACGTAACGTTTTAAAAATATATAAGCTTTATGAACATTGGGTTAGGTGAACTGTCTTTTGGGCTGAGTGATTGTGTGTGTTGATCAGGTGTTTGAATTGTATTGGCGTGTTCTATGGAGCTAGGAGCTAGCAGAGGAGCTAGGAGCTAGCATAACAAACACGTAGGTGTTTTTATGCAGGATTAATTTGTGGAATATTATAAGCCTGGTTGTGTTGTGGCTAATAGAGTATATATATGTCTTGTGTTTATATACTGTTGTAGTCATTCCCAGCTGAATATCAGGTACCGTGAGTATGCAGCCTTGGCTGCTAAACATTTGATAGCTTGACCGTATGTGCGCGTCACGTACGTAACTTTTTAAAAATATATAAGCTTTATGAACCTTGGGTTAGGTGAACGGTCTTTTGGGCTGAGTGATTGTGTGTGTTGATCAGGTGTTTGAATTGTATTGGTGTGTTCTATGGAGCTAGGAGCTAGCAGAGGAGCTAGGAGCTAGCATAACAAACACGTAGGTGTTTTTATGCAGGATTAATTTGTGGCACATTAAATATAAGCCTGGTTGTGTTGTGGCTAATAGAGTATATATATATGTCTTGTGTTTATTTACTGTTGTAGTCATTCCCAGCTGAATATCAGGTACCGTGAGTATGCAGCCTTGGCTGCTAAACATTTGATAGCTTGACCGTATGTGCGCGTCACATACGTAACTTTTTAAAAATATATAAGCTTTATGAACCTTGGGTTAGGTGAACGGTCTTTTGGGCTGAGTGATTGTGTGTGTTGATCAGGTGTTTGAATTGTATTGGCGCGTTCTATGGAGCTAGGAGCTAGCAGAGGAGCTAGGAGCTAGCATAACAAACACGTAGGTGTTTTTATGCAGGATTAATTTGTGGCATATTAAATATAAGCCTGGTTGTGTTGTGGCTAATAGAGTATATATATGTCTTGTGTTTATTTAATGTTGTAGTCATTCCCAGCTGAATAACAGCATCTTCCCTATCTGAATCGCTTCCACTCCCCACTAGTCCTTCACTTGCACTTTACTCATCCACAAATCTTTCATCCTCGCTCAAATTAATGGGGAAATTGTCGCTTTCTCGGTCCGAATCTCTCTCACTTCATGCGGCCATCATTGTAAACAATAGGGAACTTTGCGTATATGTTCAATTGACTACGTCACGCTACTTCCGGTAGGGGCAAGCCTTTTTTTATCAGATACCAAAAGTTGCGATCTTTATCGTCGTTGTTCTATACTAAATCCTTTCAGCAAAAATATGGCAATATCGCGAAAAGATCAAGTATGACACATAGAATAGATCTGCTATCCCCGTTTAAAAAAAAATAATTCATTTCAGTAGGCTTTTAAAGTTAGTAATATTTGCGGATGATACAACTGCGTTTTGTTCATGAGAGAACACAGAAGATAATACAAATAACAGAAGAAATAAACAAATTAAAAAGATGGTTTGACAAAAACAGACTCTTTGAATCTCAGTAAAACTAAAATAATGCTATTTGGTAACAGTAGAAGAGAAAGTCAAACACAAATACAAATAGACGGAATAGAAATTGAAAGAGTAAATGACAGAGGTGGGACCAAGTCATTGTTTTGCAAGTCACAAGTAAGTCTCAAGTCTTTGCCCTCAAGTCTCGAGTCAAGTCCCGAGTCAAGACAGGCAAGTCCAGATTCAAGTCCAAAGTCAAGACTGGAAAGTCTCAAGTCAAGTCCCAAGTCCTGCATTTTGAGTTTCGAGTCCTTTCAAGTCCTTTTAACCACAGATTATTATATTTACACAGATTGTGTATGCTTTTAAAATGCTGTATTTATTTATTAAAACAAGTGCATTTGAAATTGTAGGAAAAAAATAGTGCTGATATTGCACTTCATAATAGCACTATTAACCAGTAATTTTAAACATTTAACTCATTCCTTTACAGAATAAACACATTTGAAAAAACAAGTGCAACTGTACTTATTTGCACAAAAGTGTTAACATCGTATTTCCATGGCATATTGCATTGTAACTAGTTCCACAGCCGTTTCTATCCTGTTCTGACCTTATCTCATTGATCTCATCTCATACAGTATGTGTGTTGATGTGTGCATACACATGAAAAACAATACAATACATGAACATAACAATGAACAGAGTTGGTACTTTTTAGATGTCAGGGCCCTACGCAATATGTACACATATTCTTAATGTAGTATACAATTTAGCTGATCTTTATTTGACTATGTTTGTCTTTTTGTAGGTGCCTAAAATATGCGGTGCTGCTGACCGCCGTCTAACGTTACGTTACTGTGTGTGATACATTGACTAACGTAACGTTATGCAACCCTGCTTTAAAAAAAATAACTTGACAAAAAGCATGAATAAGGTAGCGAACTGCAGTGGACGCAACAGATTGCCGTGTTTGCAATGACGTTATAACCATAGACATCTTATAAGTAGACGCAGCATTGGCTGCTGTGACGCGAGCAATTTGGCCGCCATCTTGAAGTGGTAATGAGGAGCCGGCGAGCAGCCTAAACTGACAGTTGACAGGTAGAAAACAAAGATATTTTCCTGCTGAAATGAGCGGACTGTTGAAAATAGTAATCAGGGGATTACTTTTCACAAGTAAGATTTGACATTAATGTACTATTGGTTTTATTTGTGAGAAGAATATTAGCACAGAGTTGAGAAGGAGCAAAGATCTTTAATTTTTGTATGTGATGTGATGTGCGGGCACAAACCAACAGTTCTGTTTGTTAAGGTGTTTGAGCTTAATGGTGTTCTTTATGCATGCACATGAACGACACTTTCTTCGAGTTCGATCATCAACGTCCTCTCTCCAAGGATACTTTATTTTGTTCTTCTGTTGAACACACAACTGCTGCTGTGTTAGACACTACACAGCACCAGAGCGCCCCAAGTGGAGAACATGCGCTACAACATCCAACCTCTACAACAAAGACACACAGAGTAAGAGCGCAGATATATGCAATCTTAACACTGTTAATGTTCAAATGTAGCAGCGTTGGTTTATTCAGTCACTTTTCTGAATAAAGGTTAAATTAAAGCTTTCCCGATTGGGGCTTCCATTGAAACAAAACAAATTATTGCATTTTTCATGACTTGATCAGGTCCCCTAAGTTGCCTGGAACACAGAGCAGAGAAATCTCTGATCAGCACAAAGTTCAATAAATCATAGCATTCAATGAATCAAACATTACAACTTTAGCAGATTAATCTACAAATAACATTTCAGTGGCGCAACACACTTACCGCCCGATGGGAGCAGACCTTTCCTAGTAGGGAGCCAGCCACACAATGAGTCATACACTGAGGTGCTATTTAAGCAAAACAGTGATTGCCAACCTGACACAGCTGCCTTGGGGCAGGTGGCCACACATCAACCTGATTGAGAATGGAGTTAGTACTTGCCTTCAATGACCACACCCAGAGGTTGGCGTAGTTTGACCGCCTGGTGCATGCTATCACTTTGATGGCTGGCCCACTGCCAGGTCTCACCTGTTCGGGGGTATTGTGATGCTCCACAGTGAAAATCACAAAGAAATCTTCTGGGGGAGGATGACCCCCCCTACAGGGGTTTGGTTTTCAAACTTTCAGCTCCACCTAAAACAAAATTCACCAGCCGCCACTGTTTATGATGCATTCTAATTTTAGGCAAAATATAAAAGAATACTTTCTTAACAGTATAATTGTAACCAGGAATAAGTCTTAAAGTAACAATATTCAAATACTAACATTGTTGGGTAAGACAGAATTTGGTTTTATTCTGAATCCAGTGAAACAGATTGGTGGTTTTAGCTGGTATAAAGACTTTCAGGTGTTTATATATGTTTATGTTTAAGTATTTGGCAGACGCTTTTATCCAAAGCGACACACATAAAAAATTATCCAAAGCGACATACATAAAAAATACATATAAAACAATCCCTGTAAACATTATCATTTAAGGGAAGAATGTAATATAAAATATCAATACAAAGTGTAAAGACAGAATAAACTCTCTGCTGCAGCAGCAACAGAGATACAGTCTATAGGTCCCTAAGATATATAGATATCTAATGTATTCATACATTGTTTATGTAGGATATACGCATGTATATATAACCTAATCATATTGTTTCTTCAATTTAAAAATAGCTGACCGTTTTTTTTCCCCTTCTCTGGGATTATATTTCCAGTTTTGATCTCGGACGTCTGGTCACTTATAGCATTTAAGAATTTTCTATTACTGTTAAGCAAACTATGAATAATAAAACATGTGTCCTTTATCATAGCTACACGTATGACAAAAAACCGCGTGAAAATCAGTGGTATTCAGTGAGGTAAGATGAATTAAATTGCGCTGACAGTTCATTGCGAAATTAATTGCACTGATCACCAATCCAAGATGGCGGCCCCGCGTCTCGTTAGCACCAGTAGGCAGTAGCGCTCGATGCTGTGTCTACTTGTAAGATGTTTATGGTTATAGCGTTAGCAGTGAGTTTACAACCTCACTGCAACTACACAGCAAATAAAAGTCACGTTACTTAGCCAATAAACGTTAGCTTACATTCAAAACTTACCCTTCTTTGTGCATCTTCAAATGTCGAACGAAGTTGGAAGTTGTTGCGTCTCCGTCTGTAATATTCTAATTGCATGTTTAGCATACTGCAATTCGTTTTTTGTTGACCAAGTCGTAGTTTTTATACCCGAACGAAACCAACTTTGGTATAAATCTTTCTCACTGGCGCGTTGTTTGACAACTCTTGTTCGGTGGTTGTCCTGCAATTTGATTGGATGAAGGCTGTGGGATGAAAACAACGTAGATCTAATTTGATTGGCTATTGTATTGAGAGCACACACGCTGATAGATAGACAGACACGTACAAATGAAAGCTACGGAGCGCTTCTGAATAACTTTTTAATCTTTGGGATTTGGGGAAAGTAGCAAGTTATGTCAAGTCAAAAGGCTCAAGTCCAAATGTGGTCACAAGTCATTGATGTTAAAGTCTAAGTCGAGTTGCAAGTCTCTTTACATTTTGTCAAGTCGAGTCTAAAGTCATCAAATTCATGACTCGAGTCTGACTCCAGTCCAAGTCATGTGACTCGAGTCCACACCTCTGGTAAATGAAACCAAATTTCTAGGTATAATGATTGATGATAAATTGAACTGGAAATCTCATGTAAAAAATATACAACATAAAGTAGCAACAAACTGCAATAATGAATAAAGCAAAACATGTTCTAGAGAGACCAAAAATCACTTCATATACTCTACTGCTCGCTAGTGTTACCATATCTGAGTTATTGTGTAGAAATATGGGGGGGAAAAATACAAAAGTACACTTAATTCAATAACAGTGTTACAAAAAAGATCAGTTAGAATAATACCTAATGTTGGATATAGAGAACATGCAAACCCTTTATTTATTGAATCAAAAATACTGAAATTCCACGACATAGTGAATTTGCAAACAGCTAAAATTATACACAAAGCAAACTATAACCTGCTACCCAAGAATATACAACAATTCTTCTCAAAAAAAAGGAGAAATATAATCTTAGAGAAAAATGTAATTTAAAACATTTGTATGCACGTACAACACGTAAGACCTTCAGTATATCTGTATGTGGAATTAAATTATGGAATGGATTAAGCAAAGCAATCAAACAATGTACTAATATGATCCACTTCAAGAAACTCTTCAAATATAAAGTGTTTACAAAGTACAAAGAAGAAGAACCATGATAAACATTCTGAATTTATTTAATCCATCCATCCGTTAATTTTTTCAAAAAAATCTTACTCATCTCACCATATGAAATGTAATTTACTTCACTGAGTATTATTTATTTATTTATTTATTTTTATTGTGATTACTTATGGAGTATATTGTGAATAAATTGAGAACAGGCAGTAAACAAAAGTTTTAGCAACTGTTATTCAAAAGAAAAGGGGTAGGATTAAATAAGCTCTGCTTCTTCCTACTCCTTTTCGAACATGTTGAAAAGAGAAACTGGAAATTGTGATGTATCATGTTGTATGCTTGCATGTTCAAAATAAACTCAAACTCAACTCAACCTGTCTAGCTTAACGCCAACAATTAAGTTATGACTTAAAGGCCTACTGAAATGATTTTTTTTTATTTAACGGGGATAGCAGATCCATTCTATGTGTCATACTTGATCATTTCGCGATATTGCCATATTTTTGCTGAAAGGATTTAGTAGAGAACATCGACGATAAAGTTCGCAACTTTTGATCGCTGATAAAAAAAGCCTTGCCTGTACCGGAAGTAGCGTGACGTCACAGGTTGAAGGGCTCCTCACATTTCCCCATTGTTTACAATGCAACGAGAGCGATTCGGACCGAGAAAGTGACGATTACCCCATTAATTTGAGCGAGGATGAAAGATTCGTGGATGAGGAACGTGAGAGTGAAGGACTAGAGTGCAGTGCAGGACGTATCTTTTTTCGCTCTGACCGTAACTTAGGTACAAGGGTTCATTGGATTCCACACTTTCTCCTTTTTCTATTGTGGATCACGGATTTGTATTTTAAACCACCTCGGATACTATATCCTCTTGAAAATGAGAGTCGAGAACGCGAAATGGACATTCAAAGTGACTTTTATCTCCACGACAATACATCGGTGAAGCTCTTTAGCTACGGAGCTAACGTGATAGCATCGTGCTTGGATGCAGATAGAAACAAAAGAGATAAACCCCTGACTGGAAGGATAGACAGAAAATCAACAATACTATTAAACCATGGACATGTAACTACACGGTTAATGCTTTCCAGCCTGTCGAAGCTTAACAATGCTGTTGCTAACGACGCAATTGAAGCTAACTTAGCTACGGGACCTCGGCAGAGCTATGCTAAAAACATTAGCTATCCACCTACGCCAGCCAGCCCTCATCTGCTCATCAACCCCCGTGCTCACCTGCGTTCCAGCGATCGATGGAGCGACGAAGGACTTCACCCGATCATAGATGCGGTCGGCAGCCCGGAAACGGAGGAAGTCAAGGTGAGGTTGGCGGCTAGCGCGTCTGCTATCCATCTCAAAGTCCTCCTGGTTGTGTTGCTGTAGTCCGCCGCTAATACACCGATCCCACCTACAGCTTTCTTCTTTGCAGTCTTCATTGTTCATTAAACAAATTGCAAAAGATTCACCAACACAGATGTCCAGAATACTGTGGGATTATGTGGTGAAAACAGAGCTTTTTGTATTGGATCCAATGGGGTCCGAATACTTCCGTTCACTCCGTGACGTCACGCGCAAACGTCATCATACCGAGACGTTTTCAACCGGAAGTTTCGCAGGAAATTTAAAATTGCACTTTATAAGTTAACCCGGTCGTATTGGCATGTGTTGCAATGTTAAGATTTCATCATTGATATATAAACTATCAGACTGCGTAGTCGGTAGTAGTGGGTTTCAGTAGGCCTTTAAAGCAGTTGTTTTCCAGACACTTACACACAAACATCTCTTTTTATGGTCAGGATATGCTCTCCTGACTTAGCACACACAGAGACAGAAAGGAGGAATATAAAACTGATGTTTTGGCTTCTCCAAGTTAGGAGAGACATATTTTTTTTACTTTCTCCTCCAGGCGCTGCAGCCCTGAATAATGATGCTTGCTTGTAATAAAGCAACTTTTGGTTCAGTAAAGCGTCTCCGACGTCTTTTTTGGGAAATACTAAACGTTAAAAGAATATCAAACAAACCTTTAACGACATGATCACTGCTCTGGCTCTGCAGAGGGTCTCCAAGGAGGTGATGGCCATATGATTGATGCCATCCATTCTTCTGCTCGGAGGTGTACACCAACATGTCGCCTCCTAAACAGTACAAATGTCATCCTCCCATTGCCAAAGAAGGGTGATCTGTCTCTCATGACTAACTACTGAGGCATATTTGTAATGTCGAAAGCTGCCAAGGTATAAAATAAGATCCTCCTTCACAGGATTCAGCTTCATCTAAACCATGGGTGTCAATCTCTGGCCCGCGGGCCAAATTTGGCCCGCCGTGTAATTTCACTTGGCCCTTGAGGCGATATCAAATTAACACTACAGCTGGCCCGCCGATTATATACAGCGGCGGTGCCGCGGTAACACCGCATTCACCGCTAATTCTCATACTTGCCAACCCTCCCGGGAGACTCCCAAATTTCAGTGCCCCTCCCGAAAATCATCACGTCCGCTATCCATCCAGTCCAACGAGTGCTGGCCCAGTCACATAATATGTGCGGTTTCTGCACGCACACACAAGTGAATGCAACGCATACTTGATCAACAGCGATACAGGTTACACTGAGGGTGTCCGTATAAACAACTTTAACACTGTTAGAAATATACGCCACACTGTGAACCCACACCAAACAAAAATGACAAACACATTTCAGGAGAACATCCGCACCGTAACACAACATAAACACAACAGAACACCCTCAGTGTAACGTGTATCGCTGTTGATCAAGTGTGCGTTGCATTCACGTGTGTGTGCGTACAGAAGCCGCACATATCTTGTGACTGAGCCGGCACGTTGTTAGAATGGATGAAAAGCGGAAGAGACGACAGCTCGTAGAGGACGTTAAAGGCAGTGCCTTTAAGGCACGCCCCCAAGACTGTGTTACGGGTGGACTATGAGATATAATGACTGATGAACACCTTTGTTCGATAATGAAGGTTGCCTCAGCTCAAAGCCTGAGCCCCGACATTAATGAACTAGCATCCAAGAAAAGATGCCAGGTATCTGGCTTGGGCACATCAGATTAGATCAGTGTGTTGCAAACTGAGCAGTTTAAAGTCCTGAATGGTTGGTTTATTCATTGTTATTTTATTTTCAAATGTATTAGCTTGTGGAAAAAGTTAATGTTGATATTTACCTCAGAAGGCTGTAAATAGAAAAGAGGCATTCAATTTTTATTTAAATTGTATTTGATATGCCATTGATATTTTCTAATTATTATTATTATTATTTGAAACTCGATTTTGCATGTCACTATAAAGTTATATAAGCCTTGCTTGTTCAATATTCAATGCAAAACTTGTTTGGGTCCCTATTAAAAGGTTAATTTGTTCAACCTTGGCGCGCGGCTTTGTTCAGTTTTAAATTTTGGCCCACTCTGTATTTGAGTTTGACACCCCTGATCTAAACCCTCTGCTATGAAAGAACCAGGCAGGTTTTCGTCCAGGTCGCAGCTGTGCTCAGTAAATCCATATTTTGAGAACAATTATGGAAGGTTTTAGGAATACCAACTTCCGATGCTTGTGACCTTTGTTGATTTTAAGAAGGCCTTAAACTCCATCAATAGGTTTGTGATGTTCTCCATGCTACGTCATAATGGCATGGTGATATACTGTATAAGCGCAATTTCTTGGTATCATTTCGGGTGACTGTATAAGCGCAATTTCTTGGTATCATTTCGGGTGACTGCCTGTTGCTAAGGTCTTCAGATGGTAACTCTGGAGTTCTGACATGCCCACGGAAATCAAGAAGGTATATCCGGCAAAAGTCCTAAATAACTTGGACTTTGCAGATGACATCACCTTGCTTGAATCCCCCATCTCCTGTGCTCAGTTCCAGCTAACCAGAACTGCCAAAGCTGCGGCTGACCTTGGCCTTGTCATCAGTGCTCCCAAAACATGGTACAGTATATAGTGATAAACTGTGGTCCACAGCCTCCACTAAAAGTGTACGAACCATATACAAGACGTCAAATACCTTGGATCCATGATGGCATCTAGCAAACAGGATTTCAAAAGATGGGCTTGCACGGACGACCTTTTGGAAGCTGTAACGTCTGTGTAGATACCCAAACATCTTAATTTCCACCAAGGTCAAGCTATTTAATACTACCTGGGCTGCTGTCCCTCGGTACGGCTGTGAATGGTGGGTCCTGTCCAAAGCAATCGAGAGTGAGATCAATGCCTTTGGTACCTCGTGTTACAGAATGATGCTAGGAAGTTAGCAAACCCTGTTTCTCAGGAACGTCCAACACATTTTGGGAGACACAGACAACATGATGAGCCAGAGAAGCATTATGAATTAGCACAAGATTTTTGTGGGTGGAGCTGACAGATGATGATGAGGAATACTGCAAACTTGTTTGTTTCTGGTCACCGCTTCGTAAAATCTTGTACTCTTTCACTCTTCTTTATTGCCTCCTGAGGAATTCTGAATTTTTTTAATCCTTTTACGCAATATGAACGGTTCCAACAGCCTAAAATAGGGTATTTCTCTTTCAGAAAGGCAAAATGCAGCGCAGAACGCTTTGAGAACAGACGTTCGCTTGACCACCACTTCCAGCCTTGCAATAATGGTGCCGCAGTAGTAATGCAGTTATGTCCCACTCAGCACCTGACCCACCATAAAAAAATTCACAAAGTTTGCAGCATATGTAAGGAAGTTGTTACTTTTGTTACTCCGACCCACCATCAAAAAATTCAGGAAGATCGGAGCATTTGGAAGGAAGTTAAGACAGTTATAATTTTTTACCGCAACTGGGCGATAAAGGTGCCACAGTAATTATGCAGTTGCGACCAAACCAACACCCCGACTCACCTTAAAAAAATTCAGGAAGATCGGAGCAAGTGTAAGGAAGTTATTACTGTTTTAGTTCCTCACCACAAGAGGGCAATAAAGGCACTGTCATATCGTTACAACACAGCCAACACCTCGGCCCACCATAAAAATGTTCAGGAAGATTGGAGCATGTGAAAGGAAGTTATGGCAGTTATAGTTTTTCACCACAAGGGGGAAGATAAAGGCACCACAGTAGTCATGCAGTTGGGTGAGGTGGCGACTTCTCCAGGGTGTACCCCGCCTTTCGCCTGATTGTAGCTAAGATAGGCTCCAGCGCCCCCGGCGACCTCGAAGGGAATAAGCGGTGGAGAATGGATGAATGGAACATGTGGACGAAAGTTATGACAGTTATAATTTATCACCACAAGGGGGCGATAAAGGCTCCGCGGTAGTTATGCTGTTGCATCCAAAACAACACCCCGACTCACCATCAAACATTTCTGAACGATCAGAGCATGTGTAAGGATGTTATTATTGTTATAGTTTTTCACCACAAGGGGGTGATAAAGGCGCTACAGTAGTCATGCCGTTATGTCCCAGCCAAAACCCCGACCCACCATAAAAAAATTCAAGAAGATTGGAGCATTTGGAATGACGTCATGACAGTTTTAATTTTTCACCACAAAGGGGCAATAAAATGATTGTGAATTAGTGAATTATATTTATATTGTGCTTTTTCTCTAGTGACTCAAAGCGCTTTACATAGTGAAACCCATTATCTAAGTTACATTTAAACCAATGTGGGTGGTACTGGGAGAAGGTGGGTAAACTATTTTGCCCAAGGACACAACAGCAGTGTCTAGGACGGCCAGATTTGATCCCAACGCAGTGGTCATGCAGTTGCGTCCCACCCAACACCTAACCCACCATCAAGAAATTCTGCGTGGGTTCCCTCTGGGTACTCCGGCTTCCTCCCACCTCCAAAGACATGCACCTGGGGATAGGTTGATTGGCAACACTAAATTGGCCCTAGTGTGAGAATGTGAGTGTGAATGTTGTCTGTCTCTCTGTGTTGGCCCTGCGATGAGGTGGCGACTTGTCCAGGTTGTTCCCCGCCTACCGCCCAAATGCAGCTGAGATAGGCTCCAGCGACCCCGAAAGGGACAAGCGGTAGAAAATGGATGGATGGTAAGAGCATGTGGATAGAAGTTATGACTGTTATCATGTTTCACAACTATGGGGTGATGACAGTGTCGTAATTAACATCAATGCATGCTCAGACCACAACCCTAAAGCCTCATGTCAGTTTGGAGGCAGATATAATCATTCAAAGTGCAGAAATTACCGTTTGATTGGTGATGGCGTGGGGCAGATTTCGCCGCCAGGCTCAGCCCACTGGTTATGAACAGGTATTGACCCATCTGGCACTTCAGGATGTCATCAACATCATTTCTATCAATTAGGATCAATATCTGAACGTGTGGATTTGAGTTATTAACGTTTCAAGTTTTGTGGCGAGCCCTCAGATCAAAGTGTTGGCGCCATGCCACACCCACATCCTACCATTAGCAAAAAAAAGTATTTGCAATTTATCATCGCCCATCAGTTTAGCATTTGTCTCTATCACCTTAAGTGCAGAAATAACTGTTTTTTGGGACTCCCAAATTATAAAATTTTTCGCCATACCTGACACGCCTGCAAAATTTGGGTACTTTTTGTGATTGTTAAGGGCCTCAAAAGTGTGTTGAAACGCATAGAATAATAATAATACACACAGCAATTTCAATAGGGCCCCTTCAGTGCTTGTTCCACTGCTCGGGCCCTAATAACACGTGACAGTGCAACATTAATACAATAGACAGTATCTAAATAAATACAATCGATAAAAGTACAGCAAACAGACGGCTTCTTAATGACTAGCAACCATCTGCCTGTTTATACAACAGTGTAGTATTCAGGAAACCCAAACCCATGCAACGTCTGACACAATCTGATTCGGCACAAAACATCTGAAGCCATATGGAGCAGGGGTGTCCAAAAGCTAACTTTTTTACTGGCCTTCGACATATTCTAAAAATGTTATAAATTGGTTTATATTTAGGCATATTTCAAAACCCAAAACCAGTGAAGTCGGCACGTTGTGTAAATCGTAAATAAAAACAGAATACAATGTTTTGCAAATTCTTTTCAACTTATATTCAATTGAATATACTGCAAATACAAGATATTTGATGTTCCAACATGAGAAACTTGTTTTTTTTTGTAGATAATCATTAACTTCGAATGTTAATTAATGATTGATTGAATTTAAAATTCAATGGCAGCAACACATGGCAAAAAATATGGCACAGGGGCATTTTTACAGTGCGTTACATGGCCTTTCCTTTTAACAACACTCAGTAAACGTTTGGGAACTGAGGAGACCAATTTTTGAAGCTTTTCAGGTGGAATTATTTCCCATTTTTGGTTGATGTACAGATTAAGTTGTTCAACAGTCCGGGGTCTCCGTTGTGGTGTTTTAGGCTTCATATTGCGACACACATTTTCAATGGGAGACATGTCTGGACTACAGGCAGGCCAGTCTCACTCTTTTACTATGAAGCCACACTGTTGTAACAAGTGTGGAATGTGGCTTGGCATTGTCTTGCTGAAATAAGCAGCGGCGTCCATAAAAAAGATGTTGCTTGCATGGCAACATATGTTGCTCCAAAACCTGTATGTACCTTTCAGCATTAATGGTGCTTTTACACATGTGTAAGTTACCCATGCCTTGGGCACTAATACACCCCCATACCATCACAGATGCTGGCTTTTGAACTTTGCGCCTAGAACAGTCCGGATGGTTCTTTTCCTCTCTGGTCCGGAGGACACAAGGTCCACAGTTTCCAAAAACAATTTGAAATGTGGACTCGTCAGACCACAGAACACTTATACACTTTACATCAGTCCATCTTAGATAAGCTCAGGCCCAGCGAAGCGTTTCTGGGTGTTTTCGATAAATGGCTTTGGCTTTGCAGTTTTAACTTGCACTTACAGATGTAGTGACGAACTGTAGTTACTGACAGTGGTTTTCTTAAGTGTTCCTGAGCCCATGTAGGGATAACCTTTAAACACTGATGTTGGTTTTTGATGCAGTACCGCCTGAGGGATCCAAGGTCACGAGCATTGCCGCTTATGTGTAGCCATTCTTCCAGATTCTCTGAACCTTTTGATGATATTACGGAGCGTAGATGGTGAAATCTCTTAATTCCTTGCAATAGCTGGTTGAGAAATATTGTTCTTAAACAATTTGCTCAGGCATTTGTTCACAAAGAGGTCAAGTGGGAAGGGTTTGGTCAGATTTTGACTCTCAGGACACCACTGATACATCTTTGAAGAGTTTGATACCAATATAGAGAGGGACATTGCGGTATAAAAATGGATGGATTTGTTTGAAATTGTTTACATTTAAACATGCCAGCATATCACAAAGGATACAAAAGACTTTTACTGTTGTTTGATTGCTCAATTGATTAATAAAACACAGATAGATAGATAGATAGATAGATAGATAGATAGATAGATAGATAGATAGATAGATAGATAGATAGATAGATAGATAGATAGATAGATAGATAGATAGATAGATAGATAGATAGATAGATAGATGGATAGTACTTTATTGATTCCTTCAGGAGAGTTCCCTCAGGAAAATTAAAATTCCAGCAGCAGTGTACAGAATTGAGATCGAATTTAAAAAAGGAAATAATGGGGCTATAAATGGAAACAAAATAGAAAAATATTACAATAGAATAAAAACAAAAAGCATCAATGAGAATACAAATATAACAGTAAAATAAGAATATAACAAGAGAAACTAGGCATTAGTGACCATGTTATGAAAACGTATTACACTGTTATTGTTTTGCATCCCCCGTCATTCTAATAGCCCCCCTCCCTCCCAGAGAGGAGTTGTACAGTCTAATGGTGTGTGGGACAAAGGAGTTTTTTAGTCTATTTGTCCTGCACTTGGGATGAAGCAGTCTAGCACTGAACAGGCTCCTCTGGCTACTGACAACGGTATGCAGAGGGTGACTGGCATCATCCAGGATGCTCACTAGTTTTTCCACAGTCCTCTTCTCTGCCACCGTCACCAGTGAGTCCAGTTTTAGTCCGATCGTAGAACCGGCCCGCCTTATTAGTTTCTCCAGTCTGGAGCTGTCCTTCTTAGATATACTGACCCCCCCCCCCCCCCCCCCCCAGCACACTACGATGTAGTACAGAACACTGGCAACCACAGACTGGTAGTACATCCACAATAGTTTTTTACAGACGTTGAAGGAGTGCAGCCTCCTCAGGAAGTACAGCCTGCTCTGTCCTTTCCTGTACAAGTGGTCCGTGTTAACAGTCCAGTCCAGCTTGTTGTCCACCCACACCCCGAGGTACTTGAATGAGTACACGGTCTGTACCTCGACTCCCTCGATCACAATAGGTTGTGACCTTGGACTCGAACTCCCAAAGTCAATGACCAGCTCCTTGGTCTTTGAAGGGTTGAGCTGCAAGAGGTTCCTGTGGCACCAGACAACAAAGTCCCTCACCAGCCTCCGAAACTCCTCCTCTCTGCCGTCCCTGATGCACCGGACGATGGCTGTGTCATCCGCGTACTTCTGGATGTGACACAGCTCTGAGTTGTAGCAGAAGTCAGCGGTGTACAGGGTGAAGAGAAGAGGGACCAGCACCGTTCCCTGGGGTGCTCCGGTGCTGCTGATCACAGTGTCAGATGTGATGTCCTTCAGTCTGACGTACTGTGGCCTATGGGTGAGGTAGTCTGAAATCCAGGCAACCAGGCAGGGATCCACTCGCATTCTGACTCCACTCACAGGAGAGCTTTTTGTTCATACAGTATGTCTTTAATGGGCTCATTAATCAGTTTAAGAAGTAAAAGCTGTCACTTTTTTATGTGAACTGTTCTATTAACTTATACAAACTGTTTTCTATTTTTTAGGTCAGGGGTGTGCAAACTTTTTCCACTGAGGGCTGCACACTGAAAAATCAAAGCATGCTGGGGCCATTTTGATATTTTGCATTTTCAAAACCAATGTATGTAAAAAAAGAAGTCAAAGTGGAATATTTGATGTGAAGTCATTGGAGCCTTAAATAGGTTGATAATTTAAAACATTGATTTTAATTTATTTTCATTTTTTGAGTAATAATAGTCTAATAAAAAGTCCACTAGAATTATTGGGAATCCAAAAGGGCCCCACTCATAAAAGTGTTACTTTCAAGGCTCAAGTCTCTAGATCAACTTCAAATCTATCTGTCCATTATAAGCTTTTTTTTTTTTTTTTTTTAGCCATTTTTGACAAAGAAAACAGTTTTCTATATGGCAAACATGAAACTAATTTCCCTACAAAATATTTAAATGTGGATTTTTTTTTTATGTTAAGCAATTGGAGCCTTGAATAGGTCAATCACTCACAACAACATTGATTTTGCGGTATTATTAATAAAACAGCCTGCATAGCAGCTTTGTGTTATTAGAGTCAACATAACATTTTTTTCTCTATACATTTCACCATCTTTTATTCCACTTTTGTTAAATTAATGATAAATGGGTTATACTTGTATAGCGCTTTTCTACCTTCAAGGTACTCAAAGCGCTTTGACAGTATTTCCACATTCACACACACATTCACACACTGATGGCGGGAGCTGCCATGCAAGGCGCTAACCAGCAGCCATCAGGAGCAAGGGTGAAGTGTCTTGTCCAAGGACACAAGCGACGTGACTAAGATGGTAGAAGGTGGGGATTGAACCTCAGTAACCAGCAACCTTCCGATTGCTGGCACGGCCACTCTACCAACTTCGCCACGCCGACCCCGTGTTCATGTGTTTTTATTTTGTATTAATATTTGCAGAATGTGCTGCGGGCCAGTAAAAAAAAAATAGCTGCGGGCCACACTTTGGACACCACTGCTTTAGGTAAAACTCACTCATGTGCCACGTCCTCATATTACATATTTGTACAATAATCAAATAATCAAGCACAACGTTTTTTTAAGATCTACAAAAATATTCAGTATTTTTTTTATGTTGCAGTTGGAACTTTTTATGCCAAAGAAACTATTGCTGTTGCTGTAGATGGGTGACTTTGTGCCAACTGTCATAATGATTCAACTGTTTTCAAATGTGAAAGGGTTGTGGCTAAAATGAACGGTTCAACCTCGGCCTGACTCGGCTGTGATCGTTCCATACACGAGTAGCAACCCGGAAGTGTCGTCAATATGCAAATTCCGCAATCAAACTCTCCAGCGCTTAGGACCTGTGGACCATGAGAAACTAAGCTTATCGATTCGTCGCCGCCAAGGGACGCTGCTGACATTGTAACCGCTAACATTGTAACGCGCGGTAACGGCTGTTTAATAACAGTTGGGCTTCGGAGTCAGAGGCTACACATACCGCGCCTGAGCCGCTGTGTACCAGCATCGAGATGAGCAGTGGACGAGACATCGAAGCGGACAGAAGTGTGGCTAACGTCAGCTAAGTGCAGCAGTGTCCTGATGTGAATGTCGTCGCTTTTGCAAAATGAAAGGTCGACCGGCGGTTTTGGAGCAGCACGTTCGAGGTGAGTGACTTTCTCTCGCGGGCTGCCTAAAAGTGTCCTCTGTGTTAGCTAGCAGGCTAACGACATGTCAACGTAGCAAGCTAATTTATTTTGGTTTGTACCTTCATCTTGTCGGTAGGCAAATAAGAGAGGCGGTTTACACGTTGATCACCACTTAACGTGTCGTGTGGTAATGTTTGCTGCTTTGGCATTCGCTGGCTGGGTAGCATAACGAAAGTAACCCGGATGACCAAATGTAGTTTTTGTAATGCAACGGATAAATACATGTTGGATGACAAATGTACCATGACATGGCAGCAAGAGGCACCGCCTGACGTTCATTTACAATATCTGCCACGGTGGGAGTGACTTTAAGCATTCATGGCTTGCTGTGTGATAGGCGCGTTCGTGGCTGCTGTTCCCTCCGAGGCAGTTCCACGTCTGCGTAAAAAAACAAGAGGAGGGGCGGCATCCTCCTTCTTGTTCTCCGTCAAATTGTCTGCAAAGCTGAACTTTGCAAAAGCTTTTTAAGGGCCGGCCCGACATCATCCGCGAGCTGCTCTCAGACCAGGTAGTTTTTGACACCAATGTGTTTTCTTACTGATCTGAACATATAAGTAAACATGTGTTTATGTATATACAAAGATTTTTTTATATTTTATATATTCTACATTTCCAAACACTAATTACGAGATTGAAACAAAACTACCATAAGAAAATAGTAAACAAAAGAAGAAGGTAGTTGTTTCTACCTTCAGTAGAAAACAGAACATCAATAGTTTAACAACTTGTTGTTTCTAAGATATGCATTTAACTAGAAATACTGTACAAACGAGCTTGACAGTTATTGGCTGTCACTCAAAAGGGAAAAAAAATTGCAGCCAGAAAGATTTTTTTAAGATGTATAAATTGGGTATCTTTCAATGATGCTTCCCGGGCAACAATTTTGGCCAAGAGACAAAAAAAGCAGATTTTCCTTGTTGACATACTCAAGATTTATGAAGTATTTCATGAACAGGATTCAGTTTAATTAAAAAAAATCCTAATTTGAGCAGTATAGGGCCTCTTTATTAGGATATTAGGTAGTATCCACCTTTTCTTTGTTAGCTATAACACAAAGATAATATGTGGATGTTTTGTTCAGCTCGCTTTACATATATTGACCAATGTTGAATTGCTTTTAACATCTTTATTTTACATTCAAATTAATCCAGACCTGAATGAAATGGTCAAGTTCCTTTATATTTGCTGATCTGTGGTATAATTTTAAAGTGGATCTTGTCCTAAAAATGTGCACCATAGTACAGAATCCAACCCTATACGATTATTGCATCTATATTTATCAACACTAATTGGTTTAGCTTTCCTAATGCTGTTAAGCCCATTCAGACTCAAAGGGTTCTACTGTAATCAGAACGCTCAGGATAAACACATTAATGACCCAGCAGTCATTTACACTATCACAGCTATTTATTTTAATTTGATGTAGGGCTGGGCGATATGGCAAAAAATGATCACAATTAATTTTTTCATATCATCTAATCTTAAATAATATCACAATGTTTTTTTAATCAAAGGCGTATTGTCCCGTGCAGGATTATAGCGAGTACTGTTGCATCCCTACTGTTTACTACTGCGGTATCTTGTAACAGACATTTCTGCCATGTACAGGTAACCCATGCAACTGTCCATACCTAGTTTTAGGGGCACGGTTTGTCTGGTCACTTATAGCATATAATAATATTCTATTACTGTTAAGCAAACTATGAATAATAAAACACGCCAAAACATGTGTCCTTTATCACAGCTACACATACGACAAAAAAGCGCATTAAAATCATTGGTATTCAGTGAGGTAAGATTAATTAATTTAATTATTAATTCATTGCTCCTGCCAAATGAATTGCACTGAGTGAAACGGATCACCACTCCAAGATGGCGGCCCCGCGTCTCGTCAGCGCCAATAGGCAGTAGCGGTTGATGCTGCGTCTACTTATAAGATGTCTATGGTTATAACGTTAGCAGTGAGTTTACAGCCTCACTGATTTAACTACACAGCAAATAAAAGTTACGTTACTTAGCCAATAAACGTTAGCTTACATTAGAAACTTACCGTTCTTTGTGCAACTTCAAATGTCGAACAAAGTTGGAAGTTGTTGCGTCTCCGTCTGTAATCTTCGAACCGCATGTCTTGCATACTGCAATTCGTTTTTTGCTGACCAACTCGTAGTTTTAGTACCCGAACGAAACTATCTTTGCCATAATTTTTCCTCACTGGTGTGTTGTTTGACAGCTCTTCTTTGTTGGTTGTCCTGCAGTTTGATTGGATGAATGCTGTGGGATGAAAACAATGTGGATCTAATTTGATTGGATGTTGTACTGACAGGCAGCACACACGCTGACAGACACACACGTACACAATGAAAGATACGGAGCGCTCCTGAATAACTTTTTAATCTTTGGGTTTTGGGGAAAGTAGCAAGTCATGTCAAGTCAAAAGGCTCAAGTCCAAGTGAAGTCACAAGTCATTGATGTTAAAGTCTAAGTCGAGTTGCAAGTCTCTTTACATTTTGTCAAGTCGTTGTAGCTGAGATAGGCTCCAGTGCTCCCCGCGACCCCGAAGGGAATAAGCGGTAGAAAATGGATGGATGGAGTCTAATGTCATCAAATTCATGAATCAAGTCTGACTCGAGTCCAAGTCATGTGTCTCGAGTCCACACCTCTGGACAGTAGCATGGGTTACCTGTACCGTTGCAACTCTCGTAAACACAAATATACATATGAACAAAATGACAGTGTCAGCTGATAGCATGTATTACCTGATTGATTGATTGATTGAAACTTTTATTAGTAGATTGCACAGTACAGTACATATTCCGTACAATTCACCACTAAATGGTAACACCCGAATAAGTTTTGCAACATGTTTAAGTCCACATTAATCAATTCATGGTAACACACCTCAATCAAACATGGTGGAAATGTATGTTACAAGGTACTGCAGTAGTAAACAGTAGGGATGCGGTACTCTGTATAATCCTGCATGGGACAATACGCTTTAATATATATATATATATATATATATTAGGGCTGCAACTAACAATTAATTCGATAATCGATTAATCTGTCGATTATTACTTCGATTAATCGATTAATAATCGGATAAAAGAGACAAACTACATTTCTATCCTTTCCAGTATTTTATTGAAAAAAAACAGCATACTGGCACCATACTTATTTTGATTATTGTTTCTCAGCTGTTTGTACATGTCGCAGTTTATAAATAAAGGTTTATTTAAAAAAAAAACATTTTTTAAATTTTTTTAATTTTTATTTTTTATTTTTTTTAAAAGCCTCTGCGCATGCGCATAGCATAGATCCAACGAATCGATGACTAAATTAATCGGCAACTATTTTTATAATCGATTAGTTGTTGCAGCCCTAATATATATATATATATATATATATATATATATATATATATACATACATACATACATACATACATACATACATACATACATACGTGTGTGTATATATATATATATATACTAGAGATGCGCGGATAGGCAATTATT
>NC_084738.1:51480910-51508410 GCF_033978785.1 Entelurus aequoreus | reverse complement strand
GTCCTCCCTCGGCAACGCGACGGCGACCAAAGTGGTTAACGCCATTACGCACCCACCGGAGAGGAACAAGTACCGCACGTTGAAGGCTCACCTCTTACAGACATTTCATCTTTCCGACGCGGAGCGAGCTAACCGCCTTTTTTCGTTGCAGGGGCTTGGCGATTGCAAGCCCTCTGAACTAATGAACAACATGCTAGGACTCTTAGGTGAGCACACACCTGGATTCTTCTTCGTGCAGTATTTCCTGAGACTCCTGCCTGCTCAGGTGCGGGCTGCTTTAGCCAACACCACCATTTTGGACTGCCGCAAACTAGCTGCTGAAGCTGATAAGTTTTTTTTAGCTTCCCAACCGGCCTATGTGGCTGCATTGCTTCCGGCTGAGACAGAAAGACCCGTGGCAGATTTTTCCACTCTCGCTGCTGCTGCTGCTGCGCCCCCCCAGGCGGCAACCGGATTCTGGACTATGTTTTTTCCACGCAAAGTTCGGGACCAAAGCTAGGCGGTGCCGTCCCCCGTGCAGTTTTCGTGGACCGCCGCCGGGAAACGCCGGGGCCGGCGCTCAGCAGTGGCCATGAGCGTCGGCAGTACTGGCAGGCTGCTCTTCATCCAGGACTCCCTCTCTGGACGACGGTTCCTGTGTGACACCGGCGCGCAGAAGAGCGTCCTGCCAGCATCAAGGTTGGACATGCTGTCTGAGTCACATGGCCCCCCCATGGAAGCGGCCAATGGCAGCCCTATCCGCACTTATGGAATACGGTACGTGGAACTGTGTTTTGGTGGACAGCGTTTCAGTTGGAACTTTGTGACTGCTAAAGTGACGGTGCCGCTCATCGGTGCAGATTTTCTCTGTGCTTTCGGCCTCCTTGTGGATGTAAAAAACAGGCGTTTGGTGGATGCGATTACGTTCTGCTCGTACAAGTGCAGTCTCAGCGCGACGGACTCCATCAGGCTTTCCAGCATGCTACCCACCGCAGACGTTTTTCTGCGCCTCCTCGCTGATTTCCCGACCCTGGCGCAGCCCACGTTCTCGTCATCTACCGCCAAGCATGGTGTGGAACACCACATTGCCACCACGGGCCCCCCTGTGCACGCACGAGCCCGGCGCCTGGACCCTGCTAAGCTCTCCATCGCTAAAGCTGAATTTGAGACCATGGAACGCCTCGGGATCATTCGCCGCTCAGACAGCCCGTGGGCGTCGCCCCTCCACATGGTGGAGAAGCCCGGAGGTGGTTAGCGGCCATGCGGTGATTACCGCAGACTCAACGAGGCGACTACCCCGGACCGTTATCCTGTACCCCACATACAAGACTTTTCCGCCCACCTCGCTGGGAAAACTGTGTTTTCTAAGGTAGATCTTGTCCGGGGCTCTCATCAAGTGCCGGTCCACCCCTCTGACATCCCAAAAACAGCGGTCATCACCCCATTTGGACTGTTTGAATTTTTACGTATGCCTTTTGGCCTTAAGAGTGCAGCACAAACTTTCCAGCGATTGATGGACTCTGTTTTACGTGACTTGCCGTTTCTGTTTGTATATTTGGACGATATCCTGGTCGCGAGCACCTCTCAGGCCGAGCATGTGACCCACCTCAGGTCCCTTTTTCAGCGCCTTAGCCAACACGGTCTCATTGTTAACCCAGCTAAGTGCCAGTTCGGGTTGTTTGTGATCGACTTCCTCGGACATCGTGTCACGGAGTGCGGGGCAGTTCCCCTCCCAACGAAGGTTGCGGCCATCGCAAACTTCCCCCGCCCACTCACGGTTAAGGCTCTTCAGGAGTTCCTTGGCATGGTACATTTTTACCATCGTTTCATTCCCCGGGCAGCTGACCTCATGCGGCCGCTGTATGATGCTCTTAAAGGAGCTGCTCCCAGGCACACGGTGGACTGGTCTGACGCGCGGCACAGTGCTTTTGTGGGGGTCAAGTCTGCTCTCGCTAACGCTACCCTGCTGGCACACCCATTACCCGATGCTCCTATTGCAATTACCACGGACGCGTCAGACTATGCTGTAGGTGCAGTGCATAAGCAGTGGGCGGGTGGCACTTGGCAACCTTTGGCTTTCTTTAGCAGGCAGTTGCGCCCCTGCGAGCGGAAATATAGCACATTTGACCGTGAGCTCCTTGGCCTCTATCTGGCCATACGCCATTTCCGTTCGTTGCTTGAAGGCCGGCTTTTCACAGCTTTTGTGGACCACAAACCCCTCACTTTCGCGATGGCCAAGACGGCTGAACCGTGGTCGGCTCGGCAACAGAGGCACCTCTCCTACGTCTCAGAGTTCACGACGGACATCCAGCACCTTGCTGGTAAAAGCAATGTCGTGGCTGATTGCCTTTCCCAAGCCGTCGCGAGCGCTGTCCATGTGGGGCTCGATTTTGCACAAATGGCAGTTGACCAGGCCGACGACCCGGACATCCAAGCACTGAAGGCTGCAGCCACAGGGCTACGGTTGTCTGTGGTCCCATTTGAGGACACAGGGGTTACGCTCCTTTGTGACGTCGCTACCGGTCGGCCGCGGCCCCTTGTGCCCGCCATTTGGAGGCGGCGCGTGTTCAACTCCATCCATGGCCTTTCCCACCCTGGGAGGAAACCTTCCCAGCGGCTGGTTGCTGCAAAATTTGTCTGGCGTGGACTGAAAAAAGATGTTAGGGACTGGGTTTCCACATGTGTGGCATGCCAGCGCTCAAAGGTGCACTGCCACACGCGGGCCCCACTGGCACCGTTTACGGTTCCGGAGCGCCGTTTTGACCATGTCAATGTGGACCTGGTCCAGGCCTCTCCCATCCTCACGCGGCTGCACATACCTCCTCACGATGGTCGACAGGACCACCCGTTGGCCGGAGGCAGTACCTCTGACGTCCGCCACCTCCGTGGAGGTGGCGCGCGCGTTCATTGGTACGTGGGTTGCCCGTTTCGGTACCCCATCGGACATATCATCCGACCGGGGCTCTCAGTTCACTTCCGAGCTCTGGGCCGCTGTGGCCGAGAGCTTGGGTGTGAAACTCCACCACACGACGGCGTATCACCCGCAGGCCAATGGTATGTGTGAGCGATTTCACAGGTCCATGAAGGCAGCGCTCAGGGCGTCCCTGAAGGACAGCGCTTGGGTAGACAAGCTCCCTTGGGTGATGCTGGGGCTTCGGACTGCCCCCAAGGAAGACTTGCAATCTTCCTCGGCAGAGTTGGTTTATGGCCAGCCCCTGCGAGTGCCAGGGGACTTTATTCCTAGCACGACGGCACCTTGGTCCGCCAGTAAGCAGCGAGCTGCTCTCCTCGATGCCGCCAAGGGTTTTTCCCCCATCCCCACTTCTCAACACGGCCTTACGCCGTCTCATCTTCCCGTTTCCTTAAGGGGAGCGGCGTTTGTTTTTGTCCGCCACGACGCCCACCGCGGCCCCCTTCAGCCTCCTTACGATGGGCCATTTCGCGTCCTAGAGAGCGGAGACAAGCATTTTCTGTTGGACATCGGGGGTCGGTCTGAAAAGATCACGGTGGACCGGCTGAAAGCGGCCCACTTGGATCTTAGTCAGCCGGTTACCACGGCCGTACCCCCGCGGCGGGGTCGTCCGCCCGCTCTACCTAGGCCCCAAGATGATGTTATGCATCCTTCTACGCAGGCCCCCGGGACCTTAGACAGTACAGATACCCTTCCGGTCCCCCCTGTTGACTCCCCGGCGTTAGTACCAGTACGGCGCACCCGGTCTGGTCGGCCCGTCCGTGCCCCTGTCCATTGACAGTTTGTTTTTCTTCGTGATGGCGAATTCTGGGGGGACGTGTGTAGCGGTTGATTTAAGGACATAATTCACCACACCTGTTATTTATCTTTGTCATCATCATTCACTGTACTGTTCTATTGTGCACATGACAATGTGGTTCTTTGTGTGTTGTTAAGAGCGAGTAATTCGGCGCGGCCCCTTTAAGTGGCCGTCAGTACATTCTCACAAAGGTGGGGGTTTGTTGTTCCCGCGATATTTGAGTGTTGTGATGAAAGCGTTCATTCTTGCTTGTGCTTTTCTTGAATAAACGACGCACACGTTTTTGTGTGTCAACTATATTTCAAGTTGTCTAGCCTTCACGCTACGAGCACAACAATACCATATTTTCCGCACTATAAGGCGCACCTAAAAACCTCAAATTTTCTCAAAAGCTGACAGTGCGCCTTATAATCCGGTGCGCCTTATATATGGACCAATATTGAGCCACAACAAACCTAAACTTTATTTTCATAAAGTTTAGGTCTCGCAACTACGGTAAGCAGCCGCCAACTTCTTTTTCCCCCGTAGAAGAAGAAGCGCTTCTTCTTCTACGGTAAGCTGCAGCCAACTTCATTTTCCGCCGTAGAAGAAGAAGTCCTTCTTCTATGGTAAGCAGCCACCGACTTAATTTTCCCCCGTAGAAGAAGAAGCGCTTCTTCTTCTACAGTGCAGCCGCCGAGTTCATTTTCCCCCGTAGAAGAAGAAGCGCTTCTTCTTCTACAGTGCAGCCGCAGAGTTCATTTTCCCCCGTAGAAGAAGCGCTTCTAACCCAAAAATGGCTCCTATTAAGAGACACGCTTACGACGCAGAGTTTAAACTTAAGACGATCAGTCACGAGTAGAACACGGGAATAGAGCAGCAGCGAGATAATTTAACATAAACTAATCAATGGTGTTTATTTCGGACACTGAAGAAGAAGAATTCGAGGGATTTTTGGATGAGGAATAACTTCATAAAGTGAGTGTTACATGTTTATTTTGTGTGTTGTGTTGTGTGACATTAACTATTGAGCAACGTTGAGTTATTGATATTGTTATTGCTCTGCACTATTTCGAGTGTTACTATATTGTGATTGCACTAACGTTTGATTTACCGTAACATTATCACTGTTTTTTACGTGTTTCTTGAATCAAGGAAAAGTTCCCCTCCACTATGTGATATAAATGTTGCACTACATGTTATACCTTGCTGTTGTTAAAAGATAAACAAAACACCACGTCACTGACTTTACCTCAGGGAAAATTATAAAACAGCTGTTAATTCATTTTGGGAGTGAACAGAGTTGTCAGAACGCTGATTTGTAATCTATTAATAAAGTTTGACTGACCTATCTGACTGTTTTGTTGACATTCCCTTTAGCGCAGCTCCATCTAATGGATGCTTAGGTGCGCCTTATAATCCGGTGCGCCTTATATACGTATGAACAAAGTTTTGAAATATGCCATTCATTGAAGGTGCGCCTTATAATCCGGTGCGCCTTATAGTGCGGAAAATACTGTATATACATATATGTATATATATATGTATATATACATATATATGTATGTACTGTATATATGATACACACACATATATATATATATATATATATATATATATATATATATATATATATATATATATATATATATATATATATATATATATATATATATATATATATATATATATATATATATATATACACACACACATGTGTATATATATATATAATAATGATAAATGGGTTATACTTGTATAGCGCTTTTCTACCTTCAAGGTACTCAAAGCGCTTTGACAGTATTTCCACATTTACCCATTCACACACACATTCACACACTGATGGCGGGAGCTGCCATGCAAGGCACTAACCAGCAGCCATCAGAGGCAAAGGGTGAAGTGTCTTGCCCAAGGACACAACGGACATATATATATATATATATATATATATATATATATATATATATATATATATATATATATATATATATATATATATATATATATATATATATATATATATATATATATATATATATATATATATATATACACACACACACACATGTGTGTATATATTAGGGATGTCCCGATCCGATATTTGGATCGGATCGGCCGCAGATATTTGCCAAAAAATGCGTATCGGCAAGGCATGGGAAAATGCCAATCCAGATCCAGTTTAAAAAAAACTACGGGCCGTGTTTCCAACGCACCGATTTAAATAATACATTCCACTTTTCTGCTGCTCCCTAATTTCCGTTCCGCATTTTCCAGCACACCTTCAACACATCCACAGGTCTGTGGATTCTCACGCAGTTGCTTTTCGCTGCTGGCATTACACGACAGGCTCTTCTCACTCTTCTCTGTGTCTCCCTCTCACAGACAGCAAGCGCACCTTCTTACACACGTCACATACTGTCACGTCATACGTCACATACGTATACGCCCTCCCCGAGCAGAGAGGTAGCAGCATGGCTAACGTTAGCTGTGATGCTAGCGCAGCCGTGCGAGCAACGTTCCTTCTAAGGTGCACACTTGTGCAATTGCGCACTGCTCAAGCGTCCTCTGCGCACAGCAAGTCTATGCCATGCACAAAATCAAATAAAAAAATAAGCGCATAACAATTTTCGACACACGGACACGACAGATAAAACAGTTTTCGTCATCATTGTTCAAATATTGTAACGACTGTCGAGACGCTTATCTCCATTCGGTGCCACACGCCCACACCATCAAAATGCAGAGGCAAAAATGTCCACATCAACACCGTATGAAAAAATTAGTGATTTTTTTAGTTGTGATTTCCTTCTCTGCATGAAAGTTTAAAAGTAGCATATATTAATGCAGTATGAAGAAGAATGTTTTAATGTAGACATGCAAGCCTTGAAAGAAAGTTTTGAAAATCAAGACTACATTTCCTGCAAATGGGTGCATTTCTACCCTATATTTTAACTTTAGATTTATTCTCATATCAAACTCTTTTGGCTGTCTTTTTGACACTTACATCCGGCGCCCCCCTTCACACCCCGGATTATAAATAATGTAAATAATTCAATGTGATTATCTTGTGGCATGACTGTATTATGATAATAGTATATATCTGATAGTACATATCTGTATCATGAATCAATTTAAGTGGACCCCGACTTAAACAAGTTGAAAAACTTATTCGGGTGTTACCATTTAGTGGTCAATTGTACGGAATATGTACTTCACTGTGCAACCTACAAATAAAAGTCTCAATCAATCAAAACACATAGAAACATGATACTGCTGCGATTATATGCATCAAGTGTTCATTCAAGGCTAAGGCAAAATATTGAGATATATATCGTGTATCGCAATATGGCCTTAAAATATCGCAATATTAAAAAAAGGCCATATCGCCCATCCCCATTTCTATGATGCCATTTCTGTTTGTCATGTATAATTTTGTCTATTTTGTGTTTATCCTTGAATAAACAGGTCAGTTTCTTGTTACCAACCATTGTGTATTATTCAAACTCCCCTAATTCAGCTGGCTAGTTGTTATCAAGAGTACTAAAACCCTTTTCAACATGATTCTGACAACTAAGTAGGCTAAATAACTTTAAACTTTAATACATGCTCGGATAGGCCAGTATCGGTCAGTATCGGTATCGGATCGGAAGTGCAAAAACAATATCGGTATCGGATCAGAAGTGCAAAAACCTGGATCGGGACATCCCTAATATATATATTAGGGGTGTGGGAAAAAATCTATTCGAATTCGAATTGCGAATCTCACGTTGTGCGATTCAGAATCGATTCTCATTTAAAAAAAATCTATTTTATTTTATTTATTTTATTTATTTATTTATTTTTCAAATTAATCAATCCAACAAAACAATACACAGCAATACCATAACAATGCAATCCAAAACCAAACCCGACCCAGCAACACTCAGAACTGCAATGAACAGAGCAATTGAGAGGACACAAAACACGACACAGAACAAACCAAAAGTAGTTAAACAAAAATGAATATTATCAACAACAGTATCAATATTAGTTACAATTTCAACGTACAATTATCAAATTTATGATGGGAAATTCACAAAATATGCTATATTTTCCAAAAACAAGAAATACTTTAGGTCAGTGCTGTACGGTGCGACAAATTTAATCACAGATTTGCCCAAAAATAGACTGTGCGATTTTATTTTTTAAAAACTGTTGCACATTGTGAAAAGGAATCTCAACCCTTTCATCGCATTTTGCTCCTAAAAAAATCCCTCCAATTTTAATAAAACTAGAGTAAAATTTTCACCCATCTGTACAGCATGTTTGAAATAAATTTAAACCATGACCAAATGGACTGTGATTGACACGGAAGTGTTGATCACTCACAATGAGAGCTGTAGAATGCGTGGACTTGCTGATGTCACACGTCAGGAGGCAACAGGCACCACCTTTTAAAAGGCACACACTCAGACACGTACACTGCTTTCATATATATACAAACATATGAAGCTTATCTCAACAGCATTATGTCAGATATTTGAAGTTTATTTTTTAAGTAATGCATTAGGCCTCTGCGATATATTGATTTTATCAATATATTCAAGTTTTTTGCTGCAGATGATTTAAAAAATTAAAAAATAGATTTTTTTTTCTCCTATTGCTCCGGCATACTTTTTGCCCCCAGGGTCTTCCGTAGCCCTCGCCTACCCCCTTACTTCCTTAGTGGAGATTCAAAACATGGCTAACGCTAACGAGAGCGAGACATTTGTTTCAAAGAAAATAAAAATGTTGTCAGTACTTTGGTTTTGCGACAACCGGCGTTGAGCAAATGACTGACTGCACATTGCAAAGTGTTTAAAAAAGGCAGCAGCACAAAAACAGCCAAGTGTGGGAAATACAACTACCTTACAAGGTGAACAAGACTGCAACTCCTGCTAAAAATATATGTATCGTGGTGGAAACATTTACACAAGGCATGTTTGATGATCAGAGTTCTAAAGTAACGTAGCACGCTACTGGTGATGTGGTTTTATGTAAACATGTCAGCGTCAAAAGCACCAAGTTCAGTGCAGGAAATATGCTATACTAATGAAAGCAACAAGAACTGAACACAAAATGAACTTGATATCAAATAGAAAGAGGCAACATCACACACAGCAAACAACACATACACACGACTCCTATCTACGAGGGAACAAATCAATGATTAAAGTGAAAACCTTCAGCTTGCAATCCAAGCAATACCCCTTTTGTGGACCACAAGATATGACAGCCATGGAAGCACATTCAATCTCTTTATTAACCAGAAGTAACACAATCCAGTGAAAACATTCAACAGAGCTGCTGAAACACAAGTGACGAGGCGCTGACGTGACACGTCACTAGGCAACAGGCACTGCCTTTTAAAGACACACTCACGCACACTCTACTCAAATATGATACATCTTTTAATTGCATAAGCCATATATTTGATTTTTTCCAAGTACCGCATTACTTACTTCCCCTAGGAGTTAATTCAATTAATGAAAGAGGAATTCAAATTTTGGCAATGTAATGGGAAACAATATTAATTACTTTTAAACGTAATTTTCCACCATTAAGATGAGTCAAATTTAATCATCATGGCGCCCATCACGGCTGCCTCGGTGCTCTCGTGCGCTCTGTTTTGTTTGTTTTTGTGTGTAACGAGTATACGGACACTTGTGACCTCATACATATAGTTCAATGAGGCGCGCATCATTCCAACGCGCACCAGGGCTTGTTATAACAACGACAAGCCCTGGTTCATACCCAAGCTGCGACAGCTGCGCAAGTAGAATGAGGCTGCGTGGAGGAGCGGGGACCAGAGTACCTACAGAGAAGCAAAGTACACAGGGAAGTGGAGAAAGCTAAATCTGTGTACTCTAACCGTCTACAGAAACAGTTCAGCTCCAATGATTCTGCGGCCATGTGGAGAGGGCTAAGGGCCCTTACGAACTATAAGCCCAAAGCCCCCCAGACCCTGAATGACCGGGCTCTTGCTCAGGGCCTCAACATACATTACTGTCGTCATGAACGGTCTTCAGCTCATCAAAGCTCTGCTCCCCCCACCATCACCCTCCCCACCAATGCCAGCACTTCATTAAAATGACTTAAAGGACTGAAAGGACTCTAAGAACATTAAAGGACTCCAAGAACATCACAGGACTTCAAAGGCCCTCTCCATCCGAGAGGAGGATGTACCCTGGCAGTTCTTGAAGCCGAACATGCGAAGGCCCCGGGCCGGATGGTGTCTCACCCTCAGACACTGCGCGGATCAGCTGGCTCCTGTCTTCACTGACATTTTTAACACCTCTCTGGAGCTATGCAGCGTGCCGTCCTGCTTCAAGACCTCCACCATTGTCCCTGTCCCCAAGAAACCACGGATCACAGGACTTAATGACTAGAGGCCGGTGGTGCTGACGTCCGTGGTCATGAAGTCCTTTGAGCGCTTGGTCCTGCCCCACCTCAAGGACATCACTGCTCCCCCTCCTGGACCCAATGCAGTTCACCTACAGAGCCAACAGGTCTGTGGATGATGCAGTGAACCTGGCCCTCCACTTCATTCTGGAGCATCTGGACTCCCCAGGAACCTACGCCAGGATCCTGTTTGTGGACTTCAGCTCTGCCTTCAACACCATCCTCCCTGGACTGCTACGAGACAAGCTCTGCCAGCTCAGCGTGCCCGACTCCCTCTGCAGTTGTATCAATGACTTCCTGACAGACCGAAGACAGCACATGCGGCTGGGGAAGATTGTCTCGGACAGTCGAACCACGAACACTGGTACTCCTCAGGGCTGTGTAGTTTCCCGCTTGCTCTTCTCCCTGTATACAAATTGCTGCACCTCCAGTCACCAGTCCGTAAAGCTGCTCAAGTTTGCGGAGGACACTACCCTCATCGGGCTCATCTCGGATGGCGATGAGCCCGCCTACAGGAGAGAGGTGGACCGGCTGGCGTCCTGGTGCAGCCTCAACAACCTGGAGCTGAACGCCCAGAAAACAGTGGAGATCATCAATCAATCAATCAATCAATCAATGTTTATTTATATAGCCCTAAATCACAAGTGTCTCAAAGGACTGTACAAGCCACAACGACATCCTCGGTACAGAGCCCACATACGGGCAAGGAAAACTCACCCCAGTGGAACGTCAATGTGAATGACTATGAGAAACCTTGGAGAGGACTGCATATGTGGGTTTGTGAACCCGTTCTCAAACAATGGCAACAAAAAGTATTCTGATTCTGATTCTGAATGGGAAAAAAAAGTCTGCGTTTATCCACTTGACTTATTGAAACTACTATAGGTTTATTTATTCGTGCATCGGTAAGTAACATATTTGATTGACATAAGTGCCGTGCTGCTGTGATTGTGACGCTAATGAGAAAAAAGATAAGTTTGTATGCAGTTCATTTCCTGCTACAAATATTAGTCTCATCTACAATTTGTCTGCAGTTGTTTTTATGATGTGAAGTTTATATTTTGTCTTATTATTTAGCTATAGATGTCCCTGTTGTGGGACATCTATAGTCTCGAAGACCTCCATGAAAAATAAAAACAAAGGACCCAGATTTCCCTTGCCCGGACGCGGGTCACCGGGGCCCCCCTCTGGAGCCAGGCCCGGAGGTGGGGCACGATGGCGAGCGCCTGGTGGCCGGGCCCCATGGGGCCCGAAGAGGCAACGTGGGTCCCCCCCTCCAATGGGCTCACCACCCATAGCAGGGGTCATAGAGGTCGGGCGCAATGTGAGCTGGGCGGCAGCCGAAGGCAGGGCACTTGGCGGTCCGATCCTCGGCTACAGAAGCCAGCTCTTGGGATGTGGAACGTCACCTCGCTGGGGGGGAAGGAGCCTGAACTAGTGCGCGAGGTGGAGAAGTTCCGGCTAGATATAGTCGGACTCACTTCGACGCACAGCAAGGGCTCTGGAACCAGTTCTCTCGAGAGGGGCTGGACTCTCTTCCACTCTGGCGTTGCCGGCAGTGAGAGGCGACGAGCTGGGGTGGCAATTCTTGTTGCCCCCCGGCTCAGAGCCTGCATGTTGGAGTTCAACCCGGTGGACGAGAGGGTAGCTTCCCTCCGCCTTCGGGTGGGGGAACAGGTCCTGACTGTGGTTTGCGCTTACGCGCCAAACCGCAGCTCAGAGTACCCACCCTTTTTGGATTCACTCGAGGGAGTACTTGAGAGTGATTCCCTCGTTCTACTGGGGGACTTCAACGCTCATGTTGGCAACGACAGTGAAACCTGGAGAGGCGTGATTGGGAAGAATGGCCGCCCGGATCTGGACCCAAGCGGTGTTTTGTTATTGGACTTTTGTGCCCATCACAGATTGTCCATAATGAACACCATGTTCAAACATAAGGGTGTCCATATGTGCACTTGGCACCAGGACACCCTAGGCCGCAGTTCCATGATCGACTTTGTAGTTGTCATCGGATTTGCGGCCTCATGTTTTGGACACTCGGGTGAAGAGAGTGGCGGAGCTTTCTACCGATCACCACCTGGTGGTGAGTTGGCTGCGATGGTGGGGGAGGATGCGGGACAGACCTGGCAGGCCCAAACGCATTGTGAGGGTTTGCTGGGAACGTCTGGCAGAGTCTCCTGTCAGAGAGAGTTTCAATTCCCACCTCCGGAAGAACTTTGAACATGTCACGAGGGAGGTGCTGGACATTGAGTCCGAGTGGACCATGCATGGACCACGCCTCTATTGTCGAGGCGGCTGATTGGAGCTGTGGCCACATGGTAGTTGGTGCCTGTCTTGGTGGTAATCCTAGAACCCGTTGGTGGACACCGGCGGTGAGGGATGCCGTCAAGCTGAAGAAGGAGTCCTATCGGGTTCTTTTGGCTCATAGGACTCCTGAGGCAGCGGACAGGTACCGACAGGCCAAGCAGTGTGCGGCTTCAGCGGTCGCGGAGGCAAAAACTCAGGCATGGGAGTTCAGGGAAGCCATGGAAAACGACTTCCGGACGGCTTCGAAGCGATTCTGGACCACCATCCGCAGCCTCAGGAAGGGGAAGCAGTGCACTATCAACACCGTGTATGGTGAGGATGGTGTTCTGCTGACCTCGACTGCGGATGTTGTGGAGGGAATACTTCGAAGACCTCTTCAATCCCACCAACACGTCTTCCTATGAGGAAGCAGTGCCTGGGGCATCTGTGGTGGGCTCTCCTATTTCTGGGGCTGAGGTTGCTGAGGTAGTTAATAAGCTCCTCGGTGGCAGGGTCCCTGAGGGTGCATGGGAGTTTGCCCAACCAGTCTACATGTGCTTTGTGGACTTGGAGAAGGCATTCGACCGTGTCCCTCTGGAAGTCCTGTGGGGAGTGCTCAGAGAGTATGGGGTATCGGACTGTCTGATTGGGGCAGTCAGCTCCCTGTATGATCAGTGTCAGAGCTTGGTCCGCATTGACGGCAGTAAGTCGGACACGTTTCCAGTGAGGGTTGGACTCCGCCAAGGCTGCCCTTTGTCACCGATTCTGTTCATAACTTTCATGGACAGAATTTCTAGGTGCAGTCAAGGCGTTGAGGGGATCCGGTTTGGTGGCTGCAGGATTGGGTCTCTGCTTTTTGCAGATGATGTGGTCCTGATTGCTTCATCTGGCCAGGATCTTCAGCTATCACTGGATCGGTTCGCAGCTGAGTGTGAAGCGACTGGGATGAGAATCAGCACCTCCAAGTCAGAGTCCATAGTTCTCGCCCGGAAAAGGGTGGAGTGCCATCTCCGGGTTGCGGAGGAGACCCTGCCCCAAGTAGAGAAGTTCAAGTACCTCAGAGTCTTGTTCACGAGTGAGGGAAGAGTGGATCGTGAGATCGACAGGCGGATCGGGGCGGCGTCTTCAGTAATGCGGACATTGTATCGATCCGTTGTGGTGAAAAAGGAGCTGAGCCGGAAGGCAACGCTCCCAATTTACCGGTCGATCTACGTTCCCATCCTCACCTATGGTCATGAGCTTTGGGTTATGACCGAAAGGACAAGATCACGGGTACAAGCGGCCGAAATGAGTTTCCTCCGCCGGGTGGCGTGGCTCTCCCTTAGAGATACGGTGAGAAGCTCTGCCATCCGGTAGGAGCTCAAAGTAAAGCCGCTGCTCCTCCACATCGAGAGGAGCCAGATGAGGTGGTTCGGGCATCTGGTCAGGATGCCACCCGAACGCCTCCCTAGGGAGGTGTTTAGGGCACGTCCGACCGGTAGGAGGCCACGGGGAAGACCCAAGACACGTTGGGAAGACTATGTCTCCCGGCTGGCCTGGGAACGCCTCGGGATCCCCCAGGAAGAGCTGGACGAAGTGGCTGGGGAGAAGGAAGTCTGGGCTTCCCTGCTTAGGCTGCTGCCCCCGCGACCCAACCTCGGATAAGCGGAAGAAGATGGATGGATGGATGGATGTCCCTGTTGTTCAGCATGAATCTAGCAATATCAATATATTCTATATGCTGTTGAGCCTACGAGAGATTTATTAATGTAGTTTATTAATACTATTAAGGATATTTTCTTGATGCTAACAAATATCACCAAAGACGCTATAATGTAGTATTCCGTGTTGAATAAAGCTTTCCTGCACAACAACAAAGATTTTTGTTTCTGTTTTGAAAATGGAGAAAGAAATTGCGGTGGTTTGGACCAACAATCTCAATATTTTTATTACTAGGACTTAACATGACGTTAGTTTATTTGCACAACCAAGTCTTCGTAGTTGTATTTAGGCATACCAACCACAAAAAACTAATGTGATCTATTGTCCTTTCTTTATGTTTAGAAAGCCGACTAACAACTATAATGATCCAGCCCTATAAAGAAGCCTGATTGGCAGCACGTAACAGGTGTGTCTAGCTAGAGTGCCAATCAGAGCTAGCTGTGGGAGCCAGCGCTCAGGACAGTGGTGCAGTGACGGGAAACAGAAACCAAAATCAAGAGCGCTGGGAAGGGAAAAGCACAAAACACAGGAAAACAAAACATGACCAAACTGTTAGTAACAGGCTCAGCTGACAAAGAGTAAGATGCGGTATCATTCCAATATACTAGTTTTTGATCAAATAAAAGAGAAAGCCATTTTGAATTATCTCTGCCATTTGTATTCAATGGGTTCTTTAAAAAATGTTTGTGAAAAAATCAGGGATTTTATTTTTAGGCCATATCGCCCACGCCTATAACACATTAATTACTTTCCCTAGTAATTAATCACATTAATTAAAGAGTAATTCCGTTACTAATTCAATTACTTTTTTGGTAAAGTTAGGAGTAACTATAATTAATCACTTTTTTAAAGTAATTTTCAGAACACAGCCTGTCACACAGTATCATTAACCAGTTGGCAGGTTGTGTTCCTGGTAAAAAATATTTGTGTGTATGTCCTATAATAATGTTACTTATAAAAACAACCATGTTAAAGGTAAATTATTTTCATGTTGCTGCTGACGTTAAAACATGTCCTCTGAAACCAGTGCACTTTATTTCACATTTCACATGTATTTGGGATTGTGTGTGTGGCGTTGTGTCTGTATGTGTGAGTGCACAAGTGTACCTTGTCTGAGTGTTGTTAATGAAATTGTGATATTTAAAACATTTCATTTTGCTACAAAAAATGTTCTGTGCTACAAAAAAAATTCTGTTCTATTAATATTTTTAATTTAGTAGGACCGATGCTACTAGTGAAAAAGCTAAGCGTACAGGACTGTTCATGCACTTTAAGTCTAGAACAGTTTTATTCTAAATTTTGACACCAGTATGTCACTTTTACTGTAAATAAATATTGGCTCCAAGTATCAGTTAACAGCCTTCTTCACTACTAATAATTGGTATCGGCCCTGAAAAAAACATATCGGTTGAGTTCTAATCAACATGCATGTCTTAATGCAAAGCATACTTGCCAACCCTCCCGATTTTTCCGGGAGACTCCCGAATTTCACTGCACCTCCCGAAAATCTCCCAGGGCAACCATTCTCCCGAATCTCTCCCGATTTTCACCCGGACAAAAATCTTAAGGGCGTGCCGTGATGGCACTGCCATTGGCGTCCTCTACAACCTGTCGACGCGTCCGCTTTTTCACCATACAAACAGCGCGCCGGCCCAGTCACATGTTGTATGCGGCTTCTGCATACACTCGAAAGTGACTGCAAGACATACTTGATCAACAACCATACAAGTCAGACCGAGGGTGCCTGTATAAACAACTTTAACACTGTTACAAATAAGTGCCACACTGTGAACCTACACCAAACAAGAATGACAAACACATTTTGGGAGAACATCCGCACCGTAACACAACATAAACACAACAGAACAAATACCCAGAATCCCTTGCATCCCTAACTCTTCCGGCTACAATATACACCCCCGCTACCACCACCCCCCATCCCCCAATCTCCCGAATTTGAAGGTCTCAAGGTTGGCAAGTATGATGCAAAGTAATGAAAAATAATCCAAGATGTGTCAAGCACTTTGTGAAATGGATGCTGGAAGGCACACTTAAACTGTGACCTTGATGGGTCCAGGCTCAGGAGTTCTTCAGTTAATGGCATGAAGCAGGATGTCCTTATCAGTCTGTCTGAACTCTGCACAGCTCAGATAAAATATATGTTTGTGGAGCCTCTAGAATTTCTGTTACTGATACTGACATGGCATTTAAGTGTCCTCACCATTGGTCTGATAAAGTGAGGATTTCTAGAATGAACACTGTTGCAGGCCGCACGGTGGATTAGTGGTAATTCTCCAATTTAAAGGGACTGCTCCTGCGACCCGACTTCAAATAAGCGGAAGAAGATGGATGGATGGATGGATGGATGGACAGACGTTAGCAACTTGTTCAAAGTTTTGCAACTTGTTCAAAGTTTAAAATAAAATTATAGCAAAAAAAAGATTACAATTAGTGGTTTAACAGACATATTTTTTTCAAAAGTGTCTGTTTTTTACAATTACTATTTATATTGAATAAAAATTGCTTGTCAGTCTGAGGAATTTGTCTGGTGTTCAGGATTGTTACTCACCGCAGCCTCGTTCACACGCATATGCAGGGAGCACGTGCCAACTCAATCACAGTCTAAGAACAACTTACAATTTGCAGTCATGGTGTTGTTACAATAGGCTATACACTTAATGAATATGAATATGTATCTTAAAGATGTACATAATGGATTTCACTATGTAAAGCGCTTTGATTCCCGAGAGAAAAGCGCTATATAAATACAATTCACTTCACGTTACTAAAATCCACATTTGTTGGCTGCCACGAATAAATAGATATATGGGAAACAATGGCTATTTTCCACTATTTGTTCGCTCAGAGAGAAAAAAGTTTTGAACTGTATTTTGTACTGACTGTACTGAAAACCTCAGGTATTGTTATATTTGATCCGTTTGTATCGACTTGGTAGTGAAGAACCAGTATTTTTGAAAACTCTAGTGGTTCACGTGATAACTCAGTATGGAGCTTTCGGTTCATTACAGCTGGGTTCAATTTGATCCGTATATGTATACATGTGTTTGTTACACTCCTAATATTATGTACAATTTATTATTATTATTTATTTTCAATACGTTCGAACTGTCAACCATCAACAACTCTGTGTATTGTTTTTTATTTTTGACAAAATGCAGTAGGATTGTCTGTAATCCTATGTAAACAATAACATGTTTACTCCCTTAAAAATGAAAGTGACTTTTTACATTGCATCTTGATATTTCAACAGTAGTTAAGAATACATCAATGTGATTATTGTGCCATATTAAGCTAATTGTTACAGCTGTCCCTTAGTTTACACCTAAAACAAATGTAATTCAGTTTTGTATAATATATAGTCTATATTGTATTGTATGATGAATATATAATCTGTTTAATGCTAAGAGAAAGGCTCTGTATTATAGCATAGTGCAGTTTCTTCAGTTAACTAATTAGTTATAAACATTTTGATAAAGTACTCCAGACTTATTACGCATGTAGGATTTACTGTTGTTAAAAATAATCTTAGCTTTATTTCTGACTATTGTAATTATCCATTTTTTGATCAATGTCTAGCCACTACAAGAAAGTTAAATTGTCATTATTACAAGGGCCCATGAACAGCAATTATTATACTAATCATTTGTTTTTTCTTTCTGTTTCCAGGATGATGGCCAAGGGATAACATTCGATAGGTCACATCCCCTCATCCAAAGTCACCCAATTGTTCCCCCTTCCTTTTTTTGTACATCATTTAATAGACTTGATGCATTCCACTGTACTCTTGTGTACATTAAAGAGAGTCCACTTCACCTGTGGGCATCCTCATCAACAAATTTGGTATGCTGTGACCAAGTCAACTCCGTCAACTTCCTGCAACAAAGCTTTACACTTGGGACTGATGATTTTTTGTCTGGCGCTCGTACCTGGTCCCTATCTTTATCGTGTTCCTCAACTAGGGATGTAATGATACGAAAATGTCATATCATGGTTATTGTGACCAAAATTACCACAGTTATTATTATCACGGTATTGTTAAATGTTTTTAAAAAGTACTTTTTAAACACACTGAAATCTTTTAACCAATTTAAAGAATTTAAAATAAAATAGACAGATACAAAATATACTTTTTTTGGCAGACTATACTGAAATATTATCCTGGCTTCTCAAGAGCCATATTGTGTGAATTCAGTGTTTAAATATGTTTATCTTCAGTTTTAATTTTAAAGGTTTTTGAATGTTTTCTCTGCGCCATATTCCTCCGACTATAGATCAATAACTGTGCTAAAAGAGCTTAGCCTTTTTGTTTTATGTGCACAGTTGAATAGCTTAGTTGCTCAGACAACAATGTGTTTATACCATTTTTAGATTGGGGTATGTCGTTTTTTAAATCAGAATCAGAATCACAATCAGAAATACTTTAATAATCCCCCAGGGGAAATTAACATTTTCAGCACAATCCCATTCACGAGCAGACAAACATTACAGGGAGACAGAACAGGATCGCTGACGGGTCTGCCAACTTCCGGCGCCCCTTACAAAAAAAGAGGGAAAAACAATGTATTTTGTGTTCATGTTAGCATTCAAGCTAGCTAGTAAGTCCATGAGTTTTTCAGAGTGTGGCTATCTATACGGTTTTATGATATTTTTTAATTTAAAACAGTGATACTAGCCGTCTGGCGTTTTAACGCAGTTTATCAATAATACAGTTTATCATTGCATCCCTATCCTCAACTTACTCCTTCTTTGTGTCCTTGGGCCATGGTTCGAAAGAAAGGTTCCCTTATACTATGTGGTGCTTTTCTGTTTGTTGCGTGGAATGCTTTGCTGCTTCTTTACCTTTGGGGTCGCCCTCCGATTGGCCGCCTTGGTGAAGGTGGTGGTGCTGAACCAGGAGGAAATGAGGAGTGGGGTGTAATTGGAGGGAAAGGAAGCCGAGGCAACCTAGCAGGGGAGGTATTCCGCCTGGCAGAGGAAGTGGAAATTCAGCTTGAGACCCAGAAAAAGCTGCTAAAGCAGATTGAAAGTCACAGATTTGCCTGGTCTAAGTGGAACGATGTTGGAAAAAGAAAAATGGATGTTAGTGAACAAGTCAAATTGGAAACTATTCACCAGCCACCAAAGCCTCTGATTCCTGTGAAAGAGAAAGTGGATACCAAGGAACAAACTCTTAAGAAGCCTTTTACTTCAGTAATCCCAGATTCTCATCACCAGTCGAATGTATTAAAGGCAGTCAGCCTTGGAAATGGATTTACAACTTCTCTTGCAAGCCCAGAAGTTATCATTCCTATCTTAGTTATTGCTTGTGACAGAGTTACAGTAAAACGAAGTCTTGACAGACTTATTCAGTACCGTCCTTCTCCAGAACTCTACCCTATTATTGTCAGCCAGGACTGTGGCCATGCTGAAACAGCGAGTGTAATTGGTTCATATGGGAATCAGCTGACACACATAAGCCAGCCAGACCTCACAGACATCCGAGTACGACCGGAGCACAGAAAATTCCAGGGCTACTACAAAATTGCCAGACATTACCGCTGGGCACTCAACCAAGTGTTCAACACGTTTTCCCAGTCCACTGTGGTTATAGTGGAGGACGATTTAGAGGTGAGTTTTGCCTTCATCTGCCTTCTTCTAACAACATTATCATACCAAATAGTATACGGAGGGCCCTATGATTTCTGCGTTAACGGAATCGGGTAGGGCATTATAGAATTGGCCAAAAAAACCTAATGCATGATTACAATTTGTAATTTTACTAAAATGCTGTCATCGTGATGAAAAGGAACGTTCAGAGATCTGTGTACCTTTCTCACAAACACCAACACACGCTTTCACTCACCTTCACGGAGACAGCACACTCTTAAAGGAAGCCGCGGTGTCATAAAATTTGTAAAAAAAAAAATATCACCTGGCTGACACATAAAAGTAATTTGAAACTGCACTGTATTTTACACCAAGAGATGAGTTTCAAAGTTGTTATTTTGCACACTTGGGTTTGAACTGGCCACTTTGAGGTTTGAGTGACAGTAAGGAACTAGGCAAATACAAAAACATAGACTTGCTGTAGTTCAACTGGAAAACAACAACTCTACAATAGTAACTGAGATTATGACGGATTCTACAATATTACAGTTTATTCGGAAAGTATCTATAGCGCTTCACTTTTTCCACATGTTATGTTACAACCTTGTTCCAAAATGGAATAAATTAATTTTTGTCCCCAAAATGACAATGCAAAAGGTTTATTTTAGGTTTACACATTTTTTTTTTTTTACTAAGGAATGGCTTCCGTCTGGCCACTCTACCATACAGGCCTAATTGTTGGTTTGCTGCAGAGATGGTTGTCCTTCGGGAAGATTCTCCTCTCTCCACTTAGGAATGCTGTAGCTCTGACAGAGTGACCATCAGGTGCTTGGTCACCTCCCTGATTAGACCAAGATAAATGCAGTAATGTACAGAGACTTCCTGGATGAAAACCAACCTGATGGAGTTTGAAAAGTGCCAAAAAAGAAGAATGGGCGAAACTGCCCATCAACCGCATCATAGACTTCAGGCTGTAATTGTTGTCAAAGGTGTATCAACCAAGTATTGAACATGAGCTGTGAATAATGATGTACATGTGATATTTTATAGTAAATTTGCTAATTAAAAAAAAACTTTTCACATTGCAATTATGGAGTATATTTTGTAGTATTTTGAGGACAAAAAAAAAAATAATTCAATTTTGGAATAAGGCTGTAACATAACAAAATGTGGGGAAAGTGAAGCTCTCTGACATCCATAACATTCACTGACAATCACCTATGTCATTAAAAAATGTTTCCAAACTCCTGTCACACAAAACATTATGGCGTTAATTAATTATCAGTAAAAGACATAGACAAGGGGTCGTATTAAATCTGTATAAGCTTTGCTTCTTCCTACTACTTTTCAGATATGTTGAAATGTACAAATCTAACCATATGAATTTCCCTAATGTAACTTGTCAAACATGTCTGAAACAAATAACCAAGCTATGTCAAATATACAGTGCTGCTGCTAATATTAGCTAGTAGCTTAATGTTGTTTTAAAAGTATGGTAATTCATGGTAAATTATTAGGCTTTTATTTAAAATACTGGCTAACATTTTACAATGATGTACAGTATTGCATCAATACATGTAAACATGTTTGCTTTTATTTTACGTATGTTGTATTCACTGTGACAAAAAACACATCTATGTTTGTAAGATAAGTGTAAATGCTAAAATAAATTCTAAAATATTTGTTTTGAACTGAAAAACTTTTTTTTTTTTTTTTTACAGATTTTATAGGGCCCTAAAACCGAACGTCTGATGAAAGCTTACCTGTATGTTGTTGTTTGAAACTCACTTCATTGTATCTGATTGATGGCCATTTACATTATCATGAATATAGTGGTTAATTTGTGTATTTTTTACAAAAGCTTTTTTTGGTACTGAATTTCTGAAAAAATGTTTGTGTTTGAATTTTGGAAAACGAGGGTTTTTTTCCCCCATCAAATTATGCTGACCATTTCAGTGAAAAAAAATGGTAGCAAAATGCATGTCTTGAAAATTCAGTGTTTTAAAATTCAGAGTAAAAAACGTAAGACCCACTTCCGATAAATTAAGACTGAAGCAATCGATACTGCTCAGAACCAGCCAATGAGGTGTCCAGTTTGAAGTCACTGACACAGGTCATACAAAACCTCATAAAAAAGGCAATTACCTGGGCATAATGAATATTTCAATGCGGCTTAATTTAGTGGGCTTTGCATTTTTAAGCAGCAATTTTTTTCTACACTGAATTTTAAAACATTCAATTTTTAAACACTGAATTTTTAAACACGCACTTTTTGCTATCAAATCTTTTTTCACTAATATAAGTGTATAGGCCCACTTACAATGACAATAACAAAAAATATTGTTTTTTATGAACTGTGTACTTGTATTGTTTGTCTGGGTGGAGGTCCTGCTTTGGAAATAATTTGTACCCCTTTCAGACATTGCATTTAGTTCCCATTAAAACTTTCACATGTTGCACAATGAGATGTAAGCAGGGGATTATGTGTACATTCCTGCAACTTCCTGTTTGTAAAAATTATATTTTTATTAGTATTTATTCAATATACTAACAGCATTTCATGATTAATATTTATAAATTAAGATTCATAATAAATGACACTACAATAAGAACACATTTGACTGGTAAATCATAGTGTAACGACCTGGAATTACACTTTATGTGTGGTGTTGGAGTTGTCCGACTTTTTGTGTGGCTGTAAACGCATCACTGGCTAAGTGCCATATGTGCATGTGTTGGCGCAAGTGAGAAAGAGAAGCTGCTGTTGATATAACAAAGTTGGTTTTGGTCTGGTTTGAAATGACCAGTTTTGCTAGATATAATTTTTTTTACTAATGTTTTGGTGATGTGTTTATGGCCGACAATAAAGAGTTTTGCTCAGTAAAGTGATCGATGGAATTCATGTCCTCAACGCGTCTCGACAGACATTACAATATTTGAACTACGATGACAAAAACTGTTTTCTCTGTCGTGTCCGTGTCGTGTCAAATTGTTATGCGCTTATTTTTTTATTTGATTTTGTACGTGGCATAGATTTGCCGTGCGCAGAGGACGCTTGAGCAGTGCGCAATTGCACAGGCGCACACACCTTAGAGGGAACATTGTTCCCAAGCGTATCGTGTGCTCCAGACATCATTCTACACGGCAAAATAGATGAACCTTGGAAAAGCATGGAGGTCTACAACTTCTTTTTTTGTGTGTGGCTGGGTCAATGACATTAATATCAAAACTGTCCCGGATAAATACGCATAGTTTTTGCTCAGGTCGCGTTCCATTTCACTATTTAAATTTGTTTCTACTGCCATGTTCGTTGCTTGCCCTTGCTGTTGCACTCGCCGTTTTCCGAGTATTTCTGTTTTCCCCGTCTTTATCAAAATATAACTATAGATCTCAACATTGTGTACGTGTTGAAAGCTTCATTGGGAAACACTAAGGGTTAAAATATATCAAACAAACCTTTAACAGAGTGATTACTGAAAAACTTGTGCATTCTTCAACTCTGCTCCCTCGTACTGGAGTGCAAGGTACTTTTGTTGTCTTTTTTCATAAAATATTGCACACTTTTGCCATTCTTGATTACTTCTCGAGGAACTCTAAAAGAAATGTTTATCCTTTTTGCGATTCAAACGGTTCGTACAGCCGAAAACAACGCAAGCATAGGGCATTTTTCTTCAAGAAAGGCTAAATGAGAACAGATGCTGACTTGACCACCTCGCGTATTCAATTAGGCGGACATGACATCATTTTGAATCCAAGCAATAGCCAGCCACAGTAGGTATGGGGAAACCCTACTTATTTTTAGTAGTATCATTAATAATATTAAGGCTGCAGCTAACGATTATTTTTCTATCGATTAATCTATCGATTATTTTTCGATTAATCGGTTAATCTATAGATTATTTTTTCGATTCATCTATAGATTATTTTGCCTTTTACCGATTATTATTTTTTTAATTTGATTTAAAATGAAGATGAAAAAATAAAAGTAGGCCAGTTTTTTCAAAAGGCATGGCTTTTATTTACAAAAAAAAAAAGTATGGCCACTTAGTCAACATTGACAACAACATGACAAAATATTCTGTAACAATGTAAACATTTAACACTTTTAACATTTAACAAAATTAAAAGTAGCTTATTTGCTTTTTAATGTGCAAATACAAAAGTAAACATCCAGTGCAAATCTTAATATTCTGCAATAGTATAAGCATTTCAAAAGTAAAAGTATTGCTTATTTTGCTTTAAAATGTGCAAAAATAAAGATAAACATCCAATACAAAAAAGTGCAAAACGAAATATTCTGTAACAACAGTGTAAACATTTCAACAAAAGTGAAAGTATTGCTTATTTGCTAAAATGTGCAAAAATAAAGATAAACATCCAATACAAAAAAGTGCCAATCTAAATATTCTGGAGCACTGTAAACATTAAGTATTGCTTTTAAAATGTGCAAAATAAACATCCAGTCCAACACAGTACACAATAACCAATTCTACTCATTCCAGTGAGTGACTAACAGTTGTAATGAAGACAGATTAGCATGTCTACTTGCTTTGCTTCTTTTCTTGTTTACAATATTCCCAGCAGCTGAAAATAGGCGCTCAGAAGGGGTCGATGTGGCTGGAACTGAGAGGTAATTAGCCTTCACCTCAAACCAGGACTGCGAGCGAGCTGAGCTGCAGTTGAAGTTTCTAGTAGGTCAACGGGCTCATAGTGATGTTACTAGTAGTTGACTGGGAGGTGTTTATTATCATTTGGGGAGAGTCCGCTGCCTGATGCTCACCTGCTAAACACCTATCTGCTCGACGCTGAAGCGCTGACTACATGCGCTATGAATACGCACTGCTGATTGGCTGATAATGCTTTGTGTGTACCAATCAGATGGTTGTGTGGGTGGGACAATGCTGCGTGTGTACCAATCAGATGGTTGTATGGGTGGGACAATGCTGCGTGCTGAGACAGAGGCAGAGGAGCGAAGCAGCTTGTTAAGACTTTAGCAGCTAAAGTTAGCTTTAGCTTAGAAACTCGTTCGGTACACCCCCGTACCGAACCGAAAGCCCCGTACCGAAACGGTTCAATACAAAACACATACCGTTACACCCCTAGCAGATACAAATGACACATTCATGTTTTTGTGTAATGATGACAACGTATGCTAACGCGGACGATTGACTAGTTGATGGTTGATGGTTTTCTTTTCAAATGTTCGTTCATAGCCGTTGTGCTGCTATGATAGGCCATTTCCGCTCGACACAGTGTGCATACAACAACATTATTAGGCTGTGTATTGAAATACTCCCACACTTTTGACGACTTTTGGCGTGCGTTTTTCCCCTCGCTCGCACAGTCTGCTTTGCGCTCCGCCATGACGGTAGTGTGACGTAAAAATGCGACGCGTCGACGCACAAAAACGGCGTCGACGTATTTATGTAACCGATGACGTCGACTATGTCGACGCGTCGTTTCAGCCTTAAATAATATAATGCATTGTTAACAACTAATGAGTTACATAACTTTTGACCTTAACCATAAGTGTATTGTAAACTTGAATACATCAGACCCAAAACATATTTGTTTAGAGCAACAATTAATTTCTTACACATACTCAGTATTTTTGCAATGAAGTGCAATACTGAACTTTCAGTGATCCGAATAAGAGAATCTGTTCCACATTCCCACTTGAGACCTTGTGACACTGACTATAACACAAAGAAGGGATAATGGCTACTGTGATTTAGACATTAATGCTTGTTTGAACTAATGGACAGTAAATTGACAGTTGTACAAGCTACACACTGACCACTTTACATTATAAAATGTTTATTTATTTAGTGTTGTCTCATGAAAAGATTTCAGTCACTTCCATCTTTGACAGCACTACATTTTCTGGCTGCTAGACAAATGTAGAATGTGTGCTACTCATGAGTATTGTAGCAACTACTAATGGACCTCAGTAGAACCATTCAAGCAGCACTGTTCAATTTTTGTCACGTTTAAAACAGCAATTCAACATTATTGTCTACCTTTTATGTTTAGGTGGCTCCTGATTTCTTTGAGTACTTCAGAGCTCTCTACCCAATCCTGCGTGCAGACCCAACCCTGTGGTGTGTATCTGCCTGGAATGATAACGGCAGAGACGCCTTGGTGGATCCATCCAAAGCTCATCTTCTCCATAGGACAGATTTTTTCCCCGGTCTGGGCTGGATGCTGCTTAAAGAGTTGTGGGATGAATTAGAACCTAAATGGCCTTCTGCTTTCTGGGATGACTGGATGCGTCAGCCAGTGCAGCGCAAGGACCGTTCCTGCATTCGACCAGAAATCTCACGAACTATCACATTTGGCCGGAAAGGTGTCAGTTTAGGTCAATTCTTTGACCAGTACCTTCGCTATGTGAGACTTAACACTGAATTTGTGCCTTTTACCAAACAAGATTTGTCTTATTTGCTTAAAGAACAGTATGATGAAAAGTTTATCAAAGAGGTTTACGATGCCCCACTGGTGAAGATAGAGGAACTGCAACATGGAGGAATTTTAAGAGGACCAGGCTCCTACAGAGTGAAGTATTCAAGCAGGGACATTTTTAAAGTTCTTGCCCGAAATCTGGGGGTAATGGATGACTTAAAATCTGGAGTCCCACGGACAGGCTATAGAGGTGTCGTCCGTTTTCTCTACCGAGGTCGAAGGGTGTTCTTGGCACCAGAAGAAGGTTGGACGCAATATAATGTTAGTTGGAGATGATTAAAACTGTTTGGTAAAAACATTGTTGATGGTAAGAATCCTACTCCGAGCATCCCATTTGAGACCAAACAGCTTTACAGTGATTCGACGAGTAATTACAACTGCACTCCAGTGGGTCTGTGACAATGAGCTAGCCTGAAAGCCAAGAAGTTTTTCAAATTAAGTGCTCACTTAGGATCAGCGAGCACGGAAGACACCTTAGAGTTCATAGAGATCAAACTTTCCTGAAAGGAAAATTCCACATTTGAACACTACATAAACCACTTTAGGCAAAGTGCCTTGCTTTCCAGTCCAATCTGGGTTGGCGTATTATTGTGTTTCATTTAATTAACTGGACAATAATGTTTAGCAAGAGAAAGCAATTTGGATTTAGTGTCACGTTTCAGTGTCTGTGATGATAAACTGAACGCCAAGAATCAGAAGTTATTTTGACAACTCTTGTGAAGTGCACATTTGAAACCGAAGAGTCAAATTCAAGTTTCCCAATTCCGCAAATGAAAGCTTTAGAACTAATCCAGCTACAGCTTTTTAACTCTTCAGTCATTATCTTGACATTATTTGGTATATTTTATGAGTTCAAATGATGATTGGATAATGCAGAGGGAAAGCACCTGTTAGTCACCCATCATCTTACATCACTGTGCTGACCTTTTATTCACAGAGCTTTGCAACTCAAGATATCGCAAGGTAACACCACAGAAATGAAGAATAATTTAGTTTAATGCTTGGGTACAAAAAAGTGGTCCAGAATTAGTGTGCTAACCGTATTACCTTCCCCAGATTACAATTTGGTAGACAAAATTGGTCATGACTTTAACGCCATGTTTTCATTAAGCGATTCCGTTCAGTGAGCCCTGGTACCATCCAGAATATTAAATCCTGATCTAGCTGGGATTTTTACAAATATCAGTACATCAGTACATCAAATGCCAATATTGCCACTGTCAATGACATTTACAACATTGTAAGGATGAAAATGTTTAGTGTCACTAATGTTGCTGGATAATTGTGAAACATTAAGCA
>NC_084738.1:51380910-51475910 GCF_033978785.1 Entelurus aequoreus | reverse complement strand
ATAACAATTTAATTAATTTTTTTTCTTTTTACATTTATTTTCTTTCCATGATGGCACGTGAGGCCCTGCCTCACCTGCCTCCCCTGACTGCACGTCACTGATATATATATATATATATATATATATATATATATATATATATATATATATATATATATATATATATATATATATATATATATATATATATATATATATACAGTATGTATATGTATATATATATATATATATATATACAGTATGTATATGTATATATATATATATATATATATATATATATATATATATATATATATATATATATATATATATATATATATACATATACAGTATGTATATGTATATATATATATATATATATATATATATATATATATATATATATATATATATGTATACACATATGCTGCCCCAGAGTAAAAAAGTTTGGACACAAACATATACATATGTGTATGTACAATATATACACTGAACAAAAACATAAATGTAACACTTTAGTTTTTGCTCCCATTTTTCATGAGATGAACTCAAAGATGTAAAACCTTTACTATATACCCAAAAGACCTATTCCTCTCAAAGATTATTCACGAATCTGGCTAAATCTGTGTTAGGGAGCATTTCTTCTTTGCCAAGAAAATCCATCCCACCTCACAGGTGTGGTGTATCAAGATGCTGATTAAAGAGCATGATTGTTGCACAGGTGTGCCTTTGGCCTCCCACAATAAAAGGCCACTCTGAAATGTGCAGTTTTTTCACAGGTTTATCACACAGTGCAATGCCACAGATGTCGCAAGTTTTAAGGGAGCGTGCAGTTGGCATGCTGACTGCAGGAATGTCCACCAGAGCTGTTGCCTGTGTTGCATGTTCATTTCTCTACCATAAATTGTCTCCAAAGGCGTTTCAGAGAATTCGGCAGTACATCCAAACAGCCACACAATGGCAGACCACATGTAACCACACCAGCCCAGGACCTCCACATTCAGCAGGTACCTCCATGATCGTCTGAGACCAGCCACCCGGACATCTGTTGCAACAATTGGTTTGCATGGTCAAAGAATTTCTGCACAAACTGTGAGAAACCGTCTCAGGTAAGCTCATCCTCATCAGGGTCTCGACCTGACTGCAGTTAGTCGTAGTAACCGACTTGGGTGGGCAAATGTGTCTTTGTGAACAATATTTGAGCGGAATAGGTCTTTTGTGTGTATAGTAAAAGTTTTAGATCTTTGAGTTCATATATATATATGTGTATTAGGGCTGTCAAGTCATTGTTTCTTTAAATCAGATTGACCACACTCCAATTCTGTGAATAATTATGGTTAATCACAGGTTATTTGCTTGCATGAATAAAAAGAATATCCTAATATTCGGATATAAATGCAATTGTGTAGTCAGACTGTCATACGGAAACATTTACTAAATGTTTTACTGAACTACAAGTCGTTTATTTGCTCAACACTTGGTGACAGTAAGTACAGTAAGAATTAAGTGAACATTTTTGTTTATTTTTTTCTTAAATAGAAATATTTCATGCTTAACCTAATAAAAAATAAACATCTTTCTTTAACAGAGGTGTGCTGATGATGATAGCGCAAGTCTCCAACTTTGATCACTATGAAATCTACTGTGATAAAAAGAGAAATGAGATATTTGTTTCACTAATATGACTGGCAACATTGCAATTGTTAGGAGTGAAATTATTGTCTTTATATTGTGTTAATTTGTCATTAAATAAAAACACCACGTGCACACTAGTAGCTCATTAAAGTGGACTAAATTACACGCCACTAATAGTTGAATCCACATACCTCTCTTCTCTTATGGAAGTGTGCAAACTGGATGTATAATATCCTCATCGAATGAGGACGTGCGCTGGACCTCGAACCAACTGCACAGTGACAAAACAAACACGCTCACTTAAATATCACGCTTATTCCAACCATAGACAGCAGAACACTTCTATTTTATCTTTTATACACTTACTTTAGTTATCTGCTACACTGACAAGATGCGTGCTCCGTGCCTGTTGACTACTGTAGTGAAACTGCAGAGTCAAAACTGACGTCAAAACGTCACGATTTACCTTTTTCTTTTACAGGGTGCGCCAACCCAAGAACATGAGAACAAAATAATCTGTTGGCCACTTACATTCATAGTTCTTTTTTATTGATTTTCACATTCACATTAACAAAACATTCCAAACCCTCTTCATCCCCTACCCCTGCTGTCACTCAAAACAAACACAAAAGTAAGAGTACAAAAGTACGCAGAGTAAAAAAAACAAAAAAAATGTTCAATACAAAGCACTTGAGACAAAGTAATTGAAAGCTGAAACACACTGTAGAAACAGCATGACAAGGCCTGAGATGTCGGCAGTCATATTCAGGTACGTGTCTCGGGCTTTTCCTGCACTTGTGTAGAGGATTGGTAAAAAAAAAAAATCAAAAAAGGTATCCACACTTTAAAAAACTTGTTTTCAGAGCCCCGTAATGTATACCTTATTTTCTCCAGCTTCAGGTTTGATAGCACATCCCTTATCCAGTGGGAGATTGAGGGTGGGACAGCCTCCTTCCACTTCAACAGTATCCGGCGGCGTGCGAGGAGGGTGGTAAAGGCAACTATTTTGTGACCCCCTACAGGTAGCTCCATCCCTTCAGGAATGATTCCAAATATAGACATTAAAGGGTTTGGATCAATTTTAACTGTTAAGACTGTGGAGAGGGCTTCGAAGATGGACTTCCTGTACCCCTTTAGCTTCGGACAAAGCCAAAACATGTGTATTAACGTTGCGTTATCTACTTTACATCTATCACATAATGGGTTAATTTGGGGAAATATTTGAGCTAATTTTGCTTTTGAGAAGTGCACCCGGTGTATCACTTTAAATTGGACCAGTGAGTGTCGTGCGCACATTGAAGACGAGTGAACCCTTTTCACAATTTTTGCCCAGGTTCCGTCATCTCTTGATATTTGGAGGTCTTGTTCCCATGCTGTTCTAATTCTTAGCATGGAAGTGCATTCTAATCCTGAGAGTAAATTAAATATATGTGAGATTGCCCTCTTCTTTGTTGGATTGAAAGACATAATTTCATTTGTGGTTGATTTAGAGGGTTTGTTGCGGCGGAACTGCGGAAGAACTGTTCTAACATAATCCCTTATCTGGAAATATCTAAATATATGAGAGCTGGTTAGATTACATTTATTGGACAACTCCATAAAAGAGGTGATTATATTGTCTATAAAGAGATCATTGAAGCATTCCAAACCCCTTAGATGCCACATATTAAAAGCTGTGTCAAGTGTTGAAGGTGGAAAGCAGTGATTTGATGCTACTGGGCTGAAAAAGCTCATTACTTAATAAAAAATACTGGACAAAGTGCGTTGATTGACAACTCAATTCAGAACACGTACTTTTGTTTCTAAATACGGGACGATTTCTCTTTCAAGGGACGTTTGGTAATCCGAGTTAAGGAGCATTCAGGCTCGGGCGCCATCCTTACGTTCATGTTTCAATTTAAGATGCTATTTTAAACTTGATGTACGCCGATGATAAGAAAGTTTGTCGCTCAGTATTATCTAAACTTCCATCGAAGTTTATTTTGAAGCAAAAGTGGGCGCAGAGCACTTCGCTTTAACTATCACTGGTGTGTGACGTGATCAATGCCTGTGCAATGTGTGCTGCCTTCAGGCGCCGGTCAAAACATACACTTTGATTAATCATCATTCATTAATGGTAAAGCGATAATTTTCTTTATTAATCACATGCCTTAACGCGTTAACATTGACAGAACGATAAAAATATTTAACCGCGATTAATCGCACTGTTCATCCATTTGCTACCGCTTGTCTCTCTCGGGGTCACGGGGGGTGCTGGAGCCTATCCCAGCTGCACTCGGGTGGAAGGTGGTGTACACCCTGCACAAGTCGCCAACACAGATAGACAGACAACATTCACACCCCCATTCACACACTAGGGCCAATTTAGTGTTGCCAATCAAACTATCCCCAGGTGCATGTCTTAATTAACTCAAAAGTGATCGCAATTAATGGCAAAAATATATAATTTTTTTATCAATAAGTGTACCCTAGACAGATAATTTTTTAGGTTTAAATACCACAATTAATTTGCTTTAATGAAATGTTTTTAAACGTTATGCTTTTTGAAACAGCTCAACACAAAAGGATACAAACATGCTCTTAAAGAGAATTTAAAAAATACCTGCTGTGCGTTGGTGTCTTGCCAGGGTTTGTATTTTGTAGGCACACTGAATTTGTATTCCTGCTTTAGGAGCACTTGAATTTAGAGGAGAGGAGCTACACTTCCATGTTTAGATAGAAGTTTCACGCATTAATAACACAAAATGTGGATTGTTACGATCATGCTTTGATTGTCAAAGATGTTAGGTGATATTTCGTCTACCTGAATAAAGGTTTCTGATATTCTGTACTTTACATGTTGTACAAGTTAATGGCATTGATATCTCTGCATGACAATGTTTTAACCTTCTCTACCTATTTAATAATCAAATGTAATATTCAGTCGGACCAAAGCTACGGTAGTCGTATTGTGTAATGAACTGTAAGTACCCGATGTGGGCTGCAGAGGGCAGTCTCAGTAGTAGCAAAGAAGAAGATGAGATTGTCTAAAACAATCTTCTTCTTTCATATCGCCGCTGCCATTTCAACACACTTAATTTTAATCTGCCATAAAACATTTACCGGTACTTGGGTAGAAATATCACAGAATACCACAGAATAGCATGATCGTATTGTAAGACGATTTTTCGTTGTTTTGTTGGTAAGACCGGATGTGAAGCATAGAAAAGACTTGACATGTTTTGACGAAAATCTCAGATAAAAGTGACTCTAAACTCCCTCTACCGTCTTTGTTTCTGCTAAGCTGGTTGTATTCCATCTTACCAAAGCAGTTCAAGTAACAATATATATTTTATGTTATTAATGCACTCAACTCAAACATGGACGTGAAGCTCCTCGTCTCTATAAGCAGCAATGTCCGTCAGCAGCGTTCACTCCAATGATAACGTCTCACGGCGATTGAAGGTAAAATTGTCTTGTCTTGTCCGGTGAACAACTTGCCATGGCTTTGGATCTGAGATTTCCATAAGGTCCCCCTTTGTGCAGTTCTGCTAGCTATTTTCGAGCTTGTGATTCAATAGTGCCAAAACACATTTCCCCAAGTTATGGAACATGCAGAGGGTCAAAATTGTTAATCGTGCGTTAAAAAAATGATCACCGTTAAAGGGGAACTGCACTTTTTTTGGAAGTTTGCCTATCGTTTACAATCATTATGAAAGACATGACGACTAGGGCTGCGAATCTTTGGGTGTCCCACGTTTCGATTCAATATCTATTCTTGGGGTCACGATTTGATTATAAATCGATTTTTTTCGATTCAACGCGATTCTCGATTCAAAAACGATATTTTTCCGATTCAAAACAATCAGGCATGTGATTTGACCACAATGAAAAAGACTGAAAACATTTCCGGGGGTCTGGGGGACGAAGGCCCCCAGCCAGGTCCAGGTGGGGGGACAAGGGGGGCAACGCCCCCCGAAGCTCCTGGTTTTTCACCAATTTAACATGCTAAAATTAACAAAGACAGCACCATTTGAAGAAAATATTTTAGTGTTTAAAGACATGAAAACATCATTAATAGAACATACATAACCCAATTATAATAATGAATCACTGTATATGGTTCAGTCCCAACAGTATTTAGTCACTAATATTTACATCTTGTGTTCATTTCACATCCACAGGTGTCACATTGATCAGTGATATTATCTACAGTTTATTTACAGTATTACCACATTACTTCAGTTCACTTCACACATTAGCTTTCTCGGAGAGCCCTAACATGAGCCTTCCTTGCAAATTTCTGAGCAGCCTGCATTTTCCTTTTGGTCTCTGCTTTTGTAGCTTCTTTTTTGGATTTTTGGATAAATATAACAAAATACCAAATGTAAACATTTAATTCTTTTCACCAAAATAGGATATACATTTATGAAAATAATTAAACATGTTTAGTATTGTTTACTCATATTTGAAAATAGGAAATAATAATAATGTGAGGACACTGACATATTGCATGAAACAAGTGTGAAAATATTTACCTTCAAGATTGTTACACCACTGACAATAGTTTCAAGAGACTACATAAGAACTTAATATTACAAAATAGTATTATATGCAAATTTATTTCAAATAAATTGTTAACTGGATTCAATAATGCGACTCTTTGAATTTCTGTAATTTCATAATATATTTTCACGTGGCTTTTTATTTTTAGAAAAACCCATTTATATTTCGCAAAGCAATAATTGGTTAATATTTAAAACAAACATGCGTATTTCGCAAGCAAATATTTTTTAGCTTACCTCATTATTAACAACCCTGTCTGCAACTGAAGTGGGTTGTTTGGGTGGATCTTTCCTTTCCATGTCACTTTCGGTTGACATCTAAAAGTACCAGCTAGTGAAAAGTTCGTTTTCCTTGCTTCAAGTTGTTTCATATGTTTTTGGCGTTTCGCATGTACTTCCAAAGCCTTGAAACCTCGTGATCCATAGTCAATATTATCATGACACCACGTGCACAAAACCTTTCCGGGACGATCGATTTTCCGAATAAAATCACCGAACAAAGTCGTAACTTCCTTCTTCCCAACAGTATCAGTGATTTCCCTTTCCATCCAATCCCATCGAAACTTATTTTTGACATGTTTATCCATTTCTTTTACTCGTAAAGCGTTCTTTCTCTCGAGAACCGACATCGTTTACATATGGAAAATGGCGGTATGATGACGTTATTAACGTCATCATTCATAACAGATGTCCTGATTGGTCACAAGGAACATATCGACCAATCAACTACGGCGTAATATAAACTACGTCTCGAATCTTGATTTAGGGTCGGAAAAAAAAACGGAAAAACGGAAGATAATTTTTTTTTATTCCCGAGATTAAAAAAGACGGAATTCCGACTTTAGACGGAAAAATCACATGCCTGAACAATTCTCTATTCATTCAATACATAGGATTTCAGCAGGATCTACCCCAGTCTGCTGACATGCAAGCAGAGTAGTACATTTGTAAAAAGCTTTTATAATTGTAAAGGACAATGTTTTATCAACTGATTGCAATAATGTACATTTGTTTTAACTATTAAATGAACCAAAAATATGACTTATTTTATCTTTGTGAAAATATTGGACACAATGTGTTGTCAAGTTTATGAGATGGAATGCAAGTGTAAGCCACTGTGACACTATTGTTCTCTTTTTTAATTTTTATAAATGTCTAATGATAATGTCAATGAGGGATTTTGAATCACTGCTATGTTGAAATTGTTACTAATATTGATACTGTTGTTGATACTATTCATTTTTGTTTCACTACTTCTGGATTGTTCTGTGTCGTGTTCAGGCCCGGCCCTAACCAATCTGGCGCCCTAGGCAAGATTTTAGGTGGCGCCCCCCCACATCGGCAGTGAAGTGTATATACTCACAAGAAACCGAATAGCTTTGTCTTTGACCTTTTTTTTTACTTAAAGAAAGCAAATTAACAATCAGAATAGTTAACAAGATAAAAAAAAATATGGATGAATAAATGAATACAAAAAATGAATATATGAAATACAATATTTTTTACATACATAAACACAAAATAAAACGTGTCAACAAGTTGCATAAAATAAATTAAAAATACAATATAAATAAGGCACTGCACAAAACAAGATATCAAACCAGTATGACTTTAACAACTATATTACAAAAAAAGGGGATCCTACGCTCTATTTGTGCTTTCTAATATTGCATTAACTAGAATGACTTACAAATTACTGTACACCAGGGAGTACTGTAATTACCTAACGTTACATTATCATTTTCCATAACAATTTAGCCCCCTCCACAATATTAACCCGACGTTAAAACAGAACTAGCTATTTATTGATTAGCAATTGCCGAATCATGTAACATTAGCTTAATGCTAAAAATACAGGTTACTATCACATTCTGTAACAGACAAATAATTTCATGTAGGCTAACGTTACCTACCTGCTACCTCTGTCTTTTTCTCGTTTCTCCCCTTCTTTTCTCCCCTGGGCACCTGACAGTTTTGGCCGTTTTGACATCTTGTGTTGATTTTTTTTATGTGGTGACGTCCAAAAAGAGTCATGATACGGAAAGGGAGGGGGCGCACCGTGCCGGGGGAGGGAGGCGTAATGTTGCAACAAATAATATTTCTATTAAATAGGCTTTACTTTGCATTTTAATTAACGTGGGATTATTTTATGTATTTAGAAATAATAGTACCAACTTTTTTTTTTCTTTTTTTTTTTTCCCTCCAACATTTGTGGCACTGGCGTGGCGCCCCCTGATGGACGGCGCCCTTAGCATTTGCCTATACCAGGGGTCGGCCATATTGGACCAAAAATACAAAAACAAATCTGTCTGGAGCTGCAAAAAATTAAAAGCCTTATTACATACAGATAGTGTGTCATGAGATATACATTGAATTAAGATGACTTAAAGGAAACCAAATTACCTCAAATATACCTACAGATGAGGCATGATGATGCAATATGTACATATAGCTAGCCTAAATAGCATGTTAGCATCGATTAGCTTGCAGTCATTCAGTGACCAAATATGTCTGATTAGCACTCCACACAAGTCAATAACATCAACAAAACTCACCTTTGTGCATTCATGCACAACGTTAAAAGTCTGGTGGACAAAATGAGACAGAAAAAGAAGTGGCATAAAACACGTCCTAGAAAGTCGGAGAAAGTTATACGAGTAAACAAACTACGGTGAGTTCAAGGACCGCCAAAATTAGTAGGACAAAACGGCGCTCGCCAAATACTCGAATCAGTGTTTAATATAAACAGTGTGCTTTATAACAATTAGGGAGGTTTGTTTCATCTTTGTCCTCCTACAGAAACCATATTAAAACAAAAAAAATATATTTTTCCCCTCATCTTTTTCCATTTTTCATACATTTTTTAAAAAGCTCCACAGAGTCACTAGGGCGGCGCTAAAGAGCCGCATGCGGCTCTAGAGCCGCAGGTTGCCGACCCCTGGCCTATACGGCCTATGCCACGGGCCGGCCCTGGTCGTGTTTGTGTCTCCTCTCAATTGCTCTGTTTATTGCCGTTCTGAGTGTTGCTGGGTCGGGTTTGGTTTTGGAATTGGATTGCATTGTTATGGTATTGCTTTGTATTATTTTGTTGGATAGATTAATTTAAAAAAAAAAAAAAAATTACAATTAAATTAAAAATAAAAATTGATTTTTGAAAAATGAGAATCGATACTGAATCGTACAACGTGAGAATCGCGATTTGTTTTTTCCCACACCTCTAATGACGACGGATGTTATTTTATTTTATTTTTTTGCATTCTAAATATTAAATAAATGCGATTAAAAGTCAGCTTACAATGGCGCCTATGAGACCCGCTCAATTCAACCTACAAAGCCCTTAAAAAACATCCAAACATCTCCATTGAGGTTTTATTTTTCCTGATGTAACTATTTTTGTAATGTAGTAACGGGCACATTTATAATAACATTTCATATTTACGTATTTTGATCATTTTAAGCATATGCGGTGCATTAATTTAAAAAACGCGTCACGTTTGCTTTTTTCTTCTTCACCAATGATTATTACTCACTGCAGACTTCATGAGAGCCAACAAACATAATACAACATCACTTACTGTACAAAGGTCTGCTGTCATTAGGATGCCAACTGCTAGGATGTCCATATATTCCCATTTAGGTGAAGTATAACCCATAATCCTCTGGAAGAAAGGGGGTGGGGGGGGGTGACGAAACGTCTTTTCACCAGTTTCGGGTCCTAATTGGCTGTCAAAGTTTACCAACTTGTCGGAATACCTACTCAGACTTCTTTTGTGCAGGTGGGGTGCAAGATAATAACTAATATAATAATAAATATATACTATCATCATAATACAGTCATCACACAAGTTAATCATCAGAGTATATACATTGAATTATTTACACTATTTACAATCCGGGCGGTGGGATGAGGAGGGTTAGGTTGATAACAGCACTTCAGTCATCAACAATTGCATCGTCAGAAAAATGGGCATTGAAACAGTGGTCTGACTTGGTAGGATATGTACAGCGAGCAGAGAACATAGTGAGTTCAGATAGCATAAGAACAAGTATATACATTAGAAATACATTTGATTATTTACATTTGGTTATTTACAATCTGGGGAGGTGGGATGTGGAGAGGGGAGGGTGTTAGTCAAGGGTTGAAGTTGCCTGGAGGTGTTGTTTTAGTGCGATTTTGAAGGAGGATAGAGATGCACTTTCTTTTACACCTGTTGGGAGTTCATTCCATATTGATGTGGCATAGAAGGAGAATTAATTAAGACCTTTGTTAGATCGGAGTCTGGGTTTAACGTGGTTTGTAGAACTCCCCCTGGTGTTGTGGTTATGGCGGTCATTTACGTTATGGAAGTAGTTTGACATGTACTTCGGTATCAGGGAGGTGTAGCGGATTTTATAGACTAGGCTCAGTGCAAGTTGTTTTACTCTGTCCTCCACCCTGAGCCAGCCCACTTTGGAGAAGTGGGTTGGAGTGAGGTGTGATCTGGGGTGGAGGTCTAGAAGTAACCTGACTAGCTTGTTCTGGGATGTTTGGAGTCTAGATTTGAGGGTTTTGGAGGTGCTAGGGTACCAGGAGGTGCAAGCGTAATCGAAAAAGGGTTGAACGAGAGTTCCGGCTAGAATCTTCAAGGTGCTTTTGTTGACCAGAGAGGAGATTCTATAGAGAAATCTCGTTCGTTGGTTGACCTTTCTGATTACCTTGGTTGCCATTTTATCACAGGAATTAGCCTCTAGAATGGAACATAGGTAGGTGACCTCATCTTTCCTGGTGATAATAATGTCAAACACTTTTATAGTGAAGTCACTGACTTTCTTGAGATTGATTTGGGACCCAAATAGGATGGATTCGGTTTTTCCTAAGTGTATGGATAGTTTATTGTCAGCGAGCCAGGTGCAAATGCTAAGGAGTTCAGCACTGAGGATTTTTTCCACCTGTGAATTGTCCTTGCCGGATACCAGCAGGTAAAATGGGTTATACTTGTATAGCGCTTTTCTACCTTCAAGGCACTGAAAGCGCTTTGACACTATTTCCACATTCACCCATTCCTTCACACACACATTCACACAATGATGGAAGGAGCTGCCATGCAAGGCACTAACCACGACCCATCAGAAGCGAGGGGGAAGTGTCTTGCTCAAGGACACAACGGATGTGACTAGGTTGGTAGAAGCTGGGGATCGAAACAGGAACCTTCAGGTTACGGCCACTCTCCCAACCGCGCTGCGCATGGCTTTGGAGATGGGAGGAAGCAGGAGCCCACGCAGTCACAGGGAGAACATGCAAACTCGACCCGACCCAGGGAATCGAGCACAGGACCATCCCATTGTGAGACACAAGCACTAACCCCTCTTCCACCTTTCTGCCGTGCCTGTTAATATTACTACATATTTTGCATATGGTGAATGTTTACAATCCTCTTGGAGAAAGTGGACCACCAATTTCAGGTAAATATGCGTATTTCATTGTGAGAATGTGCAAACCCCAAAACCAGTGAAGTTGGCACGTTCTGTAAATCGTAAATTTTAAAAAATACACTATTTTGCCAATCTTTTGCAACCTATATTCAATTGAATGTACTGCAAAGACAAGATACATAACGTTCGAACTGGAAAACTTTATTTTTTGCAAATATTGGCTCATTGGGAAGCATACTTAACCCTCCCGAATTTTCCGGGAGACTCCCGAATTTCAGCGCCTCTCCCGAAAACCTCCCGGGACAAATATTCTCCCGAAAATCTCCCGATTTCCAGCCGGAGCTTGAGGCCACGCCCCCTCCAGCTCCATGCGGACCTGAGTGACGAGTCGACAGCCTGTTTTCACGTAGGCTTTCCCACGTTATAACATCTACGGCTTTTAGAGAGTGCAGTGCACAACTGCGCACACGACAAGGAGACGAAGCAGAAGAACGAGGAAGATACAGCCATGGCGACGCCGACGACGAGTAAGATGAAGAAATACGCTTGTAAGTTCCAAAACTAATGGAAACAAGAATTTCAGTTTATCCAGGACAGTTCGAAGGGGAAGGGGTATGCTGCCTGTAAATTTTGTAGAACAGACTTCTCCATTGAACACGGTGGCCGAACGGATATAGTCACTCATGAACGGTCAGCGAAGCACAAGGTGGCGGCAGCGCAGCACTGGTTCCAGCCCAGTATTATGGGCCACCTCGCTAAATGGAGACCCGAGGGTGTAACTTATGCCGAGACAAAGATGGCTATGCTGATAGCTGCAAGCAACATCCCGTTCTCATTTGCGGATGTCTTCAACAAATCCGTGAAGGATATGTTCCCGGTTTCAGTGATCGTTCGCCAGTACGCAAATGGCAGAACAAAGGCTACTCAAATAGAGAAAGGTAAGTGTTTTGTTTTTTTTTAGTAAGCAGAAAGCTGTGCTTCTGGCTACAAAGCATTGCACTTTCAAATACAACAATGAGTAGATGAGTGTTATGTGTGTATATGTGTAAACAAATGAACACTAAAATTCAAATATTTATTTTACTTTTATATATATATATATATATATATATATATATATATATATATATATATATATATATATATATATATATATAGATAGATAGATATATATAATAAAATAAATACATATATATAAAGCTAGAATTCACTGAAAGTCAAGTATTTATATATATATATATATATATATATATATATATATATATATATATATATATATATGAAATACTGAGTTATGGTGGATTCTAGCTGTTAATATACTCCTCCCCTCTTAACCACGCCCCCATCTCCCGAATTCGGAGGTCTCATGGTTGGCAAGTATGTTGGGAATTGTTTAAAAAAAGCTTGCACAAGTGTCAAAAAAAGACTGAGAAAGTTGAGGAATGCTCATCAAACAATTATTTGGAACATCCCACAGGTGAACAGGCTTCCATTAAATGCTCAGCCATTCACAAACAAGAATGGGGCGAGGGTCACCACTTTGTGAACAAATGCGTGAGCAAATTGTCGAACAGTTTAAGAACAACATTTCTCAATGAGCTTTCTGGGCCTGAGCTCATCTAAGATGAACTGATGCAAAGTGGGAAAGTGTTCTGTGGTCTGACGAGTCCACATTTCAAATTGTTTTTGGAAACTGTGGACGTTGTGTTCTCTGGAACAAAGAGGAAAAGAACCATTAGGACTGTTATAGGCGCAAAGTTCAAAAGCCAGCATCTGTGATGGTATGGGGGTGTATCAGTGCCCAATGCATGGGTAACTTATGGCACCATTAATGCTGAAAGGTACGTTTTGGAGCAACATATGTTGACATCCAAGCAACGTTATCATGGACGTTCTTGCTTATTTCAGCAAGACAATGCCAAGCCACGTGTTACAACATTGAAAATGTGTGGCGCATTATGAAGCGTAAAATACGACAACAGAGACCTCGGACTGTTGAACAACTTAAGCTGTACATCAAGCAAGAATGGGAAATAATTCCACCTGAAAAACTTCAAAAATTGGTCTCCTCAGTTCCAAAACGTTTACTGAGTGTTGTTAAAAGGAAAGGCCATGTAACACACTGGTAAAATGCCCGTGTGCCAACTTTTTTGCAATGTGTTGCTGCCATTAAATTCTAAGTTAATGATTATTTGCAAATACGAATTTTGTTTCTCAGTTCAAACATTAAATATAACAGACAATATATTGTCTTTGCAGTCTATTCAATTGAATACAAGTATAAACGGATTTGCAAATCATTGTATTCTGTTTTTATTTATGAATCACACAACGTGCCAACTTCACTGGTTTTGGGGTTTGTATATATACACGTATACACACAGACACACACATACAATTTATCAAATCATTCAATATTTGCCCACTGGCGGTACACATTTTAGATAAACAATTAAAAAAATATTACTCTTTTAATCAACCTTCTTAATTTGATTTCTAAAATCCAACATGCTCTGCCCTATGTCTTGTATTTGTGTTATGGCCCGTTAGGTCAGGCTATTCTTTGTTTTAGTTTTTGGGTGTTTTCCTGTGTATTTGGCTTCACTTCCTGTTTTATGCTCTTATTTTGGTTCCACTTACTGTTTTGTTTATATTCTCTTAACCCTAGCTTTACTCTTTCTGAGGTGTAATGAGAGGAGGCAATAGAAATAGTAAAGAAGAAGACGCTATTACTAGAATTAGATTAGGACATACATATCTAAATAGTTCATTGACATGGATAGAGAAACATAATACCTGGGCTGTGTGACTGTGTAGGACATGTTTTAATACAATGTAAGAAATACAATAGAGAAAGGGAAATACTGGGAAATAAGTTAGCGAAAGAGAAGGTTAGGTTAGTAGTGGAATATATTTTAGGATAGCTACATTTAGAACACGAAGGATACAAAGCATTATATACATTTAAAAAAAAAGACTGGGTCAAATAAAGGAATATAGAGTAGGGTTCCAGCTCGTTCCACACTCCATGTCAGAAGGTGGCGGTAATGCACACCAGAAGGTTGCTTGACAACTGCCATTAAACGCAAAAAAGAAGAGGAAGAAGAAAAAGAAGTCACACGGAATTTGAAATATTTCAGTTTAAAGCTTCACATTTATTGTAGCTGTATTTAAACTGCTTTCCACAGGTGGGTGTCAATCGATTTTAATACATTTTGCTTTACTGTTATTTTAATGTATTTAAAATGCATTGGCTCTCCGCGTGCTGCGCTCAATCGCGACTATCAACAAGTTGACTGTTTTAGCTAACAATTAGCACTGTTTGCTCACCAAGGTAGGTTACTGCTTTTTGTCATACATTTTGAACACGCCATAGCGCATCGAATCCCTGTAATTTATCATTTTAACTAGTTTAATATGCGAATATGACGTAAACCAACCTGCGCTTCTATTATTACGGCTGTCGTAAAAAACGAGACTACACTAGGTGGTTGCTTCACATAGCTGTACGTTGACAAGTGTTATTAAAGACTTCAACATGATACTGGGTCGTCACGCTTTTCTTACAGACATGTCATGTTTTGATGGTGATCCCAACTTCTGCCCAGAGTGTGGGAATGTTCTCCCTCTCCCAGGGATGCCGATCACTATCAGTTGTCCCCGCTGCTCTTTCTCCAGCCCTGTATCAGGTACATTCTTTGCCATGTTACAAAATAAATGTTCAGTCAAAGACAAATATATATATATATATATATATATATATATATATATATATATATATATATATATATATATATATATATATTAAACATGCTGCATAATCACTGTGGTTCAGTTTATTTTATTGTTTGTAAGGTGACTGGGTGTTTTGAAAAGCACCAGCAAGTAAAACAATTATTAGAATAGAAAATAAATGCATTAACGAAATGCTGCAAATGCCACAAAGCCCTGAAACAACTAACTCCATGATTGATAGATAGTAATGTACTTATACTTAATTTTACTTATACAAGGTGTCTCTAAACGCTCAACAAAAGCCAGATACAATAAAATTATAATACTTTTTAATTGTGATATATAGCCTTTTTGATATTGCGGTTCAACTTTTCCACTGAATTAAGAGTCTTATTCTTGATCTTAATTGTATTCAATAATTCTATCCAACCTACTTACAGTATACAATAGGGGTGTGGGGAAAAATCGATTCGAATTCGAATCGCGATTCTGACGTTGTGCGATTCAGAATCGATTCTCATTTTTAAAAAAATTATTTTTTTATTTATTTTTATTTATTTATTAATTTTTATTAATCAATCCAACAAAACAATACACAGCAATACCATAACAATGCAATCCAAAACCAAAACCAAACCCGACCAAGCAACACTCAGAACTGCAATAAACAGAGCAATTGAGGAGACACAAACACAACACAGAACAAACCAAAAGTAGTGAAACAAAAATGAATATTATCAACAACAGTATCAATATCAGTTACAATTTCAACATAGCGGTGATTAAAAATCCCTCATTGACATTATCATTAGACATTTATAAAAAAATTAACAATAGTGTCACAGTGGCTTACACTTGCATCGCATCTCATAAGCTTGACAACACACTGTGTCCAATATTTTCACAAAGATAAAATGAGTCATATTTTTGGTTCATTTAATAGTTAAAACAAATGTACATTATTGCAATCAGTTGTTAAAACATTGTCCTTTACAATTATAAAAGCTTTTTACAAAAATGTACTACTCTGCTTGCATGTCAGCAGACTGGGGTAGATGCTGCTGAAATCCTATGTATTGAATGAATAGAGAATCGTTTTGAATCGGGAAAAAAATCGTTTTTGAAATGAGAATCGTGTTCAATTGAAAAAACATCGATTTCCAAACATTTGATCGCTTGACCGTACGTGCGTGCCGCTATGTGCATGTCACGTACGTAACTTTGGGGACTTTGGGGAAATATATGTGCTGTATGAACTTTGGGGAGGTGAACGGTACTTAGGGCTGTGGGATTGAGTGTGTTGTGCGAGTGTTTGATTTGTATTGGCGGGTTATATGGACGGGAGGGGGAGGTGTTTGTTATGCGGGATTAATTTGTGGCATATTAAATATAAGCCTGGTTGTGTTGTGGCTAATAGAGTATATATATATGTCTTGTGTTTATTTACTGTTTTAGTCATTTCCAGCTGAATATCAGGCCCCACCCGCCTCTCACAGCATCTTCCCTATCTGAATCGCTTCCACTGCCCTCTAGTCCTTCACTCTCACTTTCCTCATCCACAAATCTTTCATCCTCGCTCAAATTAATGGGGAAATCGTCGCTTTCTCTGTCCGAATCGCTCTCGCTGCTGGTGGCCATGATTGTAAACAATGTGCAGATGTGAGGAGCTCCACAACCTGTGACGTCACGCGCATATTGTCTGCTACTTCCGGTACAGGCAAGGCTTTTTATCAGCGACCAAAAGTTGCGAACTTTATCGTCGATGTTCTCTACTAAATCCTTTCAGCAAAAATATGGCAATATCGCAACATGATCAAGTAGGACACATAGAATGGACCTGCTATCCCCGTTTAAATTACAAAATCACATTTCAGTAGGCCTTTAATGTGTGGTACACATGTTGCTGTGTTTAAAGAATATAGTGTAACGACCTGCTGAAGTGGATGTTGTGTTCTTGAGTTGCGGAAATGAGGAGTGAGGATAGACGTGCGTGTGGAAGGAACAAGATAAGTTGAGCTGTGTTAGTATAGGTTGCTCAATAAAAGTTTAAAAAGAGCGTCAGACTTGGTGTGCACTTCTGGACGCTACAATTGGTGTCAGAAGTAAAACTTTGCGCATATTGCCGCTGCTTGTGTGAGCATACTGCGCTGCTTGTGTGCTCAGCCTGCTACGTCATCGGGAGGTACGTGCCACGTGAGGAGCTCGTCGCAAAGAGAGAGTTAGGGTTAGGGAGGGACGGAGGGAGGGAGGAGAGAAGCAGCATCGACAGGTGCAGCGCGCGCTGCTTGGCAAGGGAGAATTCCGCCCTCAATGAAGACTCCCAGGTTTGATGGCAAGGTGAACTGGGAGGCATTTCATCCCACTTCTGACACCAATTGTAGCGTCCAGAAGAAGTGCACACCAAGTCTGACGCTCTTTTTAACCTTCTATTGAGCAACCTATACTAACACAGCTCAACTTATCTCGTTCCTTCCACACGCACGTCTATCCTCACTCCTCATTTCCGCAACAGCAACGCTTCCTCTTTCTTCGCCAATCACCTTACAGGCGTGCTACGTTCACAACAAAGAGGATGCAGGATAAAGTGACACAAATTGAAATTTTTGCATTGTATTATACATAAGGAAGTGTTGTGTAAGAAAGTGTTGAAAATAAAACCATCAAAAGCCATCTGCTTTTGTATAAAGATAAGTTAGGTTAAATGAAAATATTATTATTATTATTATTATTTATCTTACGGTATATCAAAAATAATTTAAACAAAATTTAATTGAAATATTGTCGGTGTGGCCCTCCAGCAGTGCTCAGGTTGCTCATGCGGCCCCCGGTAAAAATTAATTGCCCACCCCTGATCTAAGGCTTAGGGCAGGCAGGATGATTAAAAAAAACATGTACAGGAGAATAAGGTGTAACATTTAAAAAGTGAGTAATGAAAGGTATTAAAGCAATACCTACTATTATTGAAAATAAGGAATTGCAGAATTTTCAAACACTGAAGAACTGCCAACAAAGCGACTCTATGGTTAAGAAATACTGATATATAGTATACAGGGGATCGCTGAGATTTGCAATTACATTTCAGAATTAAAAAATAGCTTAAGTGTGTGAATCATGAGGCTTATGACTAGATTATGCTTTTATGTATTTAGCTTATTAGCTTCATCGCTAGCGAACAAAAGCTATTAGAGAGCAACTGGATGGGTTATTGATGCTGAATCTAATCTAATAACTACAACAGGTCATTTCATTGCAAGTCCATCCATCCATCCATTTTCTACCGCTTGTCCCTTTTGGGGTTGCGGGGGGTCGCTGGAGCCTATCTCAGCTACAATCGGGCGGAAGGCGGGGTATACCCTGGACAAGTCGCCACCTCATCGCAGGGCCAACACAGATAGACAGACAACATTCACACTCACATTTACACACTAGGGCCAATGTCGTGTTGCCAATCAACCTATCCCGAGGTGCATGTCTTTGGAGGTGGGAGGAAGCCGGAGTACCCGGAGGGAACCCACGCAGTCACGGGAGAACATGCAAACTCCACACAGAAAGATCCCGAGCCCGGGATTGAACTCAGGACTAATCAGGACCTTCGTATTGTGAGGCAGATGCACTAACCCCTCTCCACCGTGCTGCCCTCATTGCAAGTCTTGATCACGAATTGGAGAATAACGTGTCAAAAATAATAATTTTTACGAGGGTTTCTTTCACTATTTGCAGGTGGTGTCAAAACGCAACTCCCTAGTTAGAGGGGATCTACTGTACTATAAATAATACAATAATAATACTTATTTTTTTGTCTTTAATGCCTTAATTTTACAATATTTTTGTTATATACAGTATAATATCCCATTTTAGTTATGTTTGTTTAAAATATGTTTGAACAATTATCAATGTTGCTAAATTGTGATTAATTTAATAAAACACTTTGATATAATATGTATATGATGTATGTTTTACAGACAGTGGGTACAGAAAGTATTCAGACACCTTTAAATTGTTCACTCTTTTATTACAGCCATTTGATAAAATCCCCCAAAAATCATTTTATTTCTCATTAATGTACACTCAGCACCACATCATGACAGAAAAAACAGATGTAGACCTTTTTGCAAATGTATTACAAATAAAAACCTCGAAAATCAAATGTATGTAAATATTCAGACCCTTTGTTCAATACTTTGTTGATGCACTTTTGGCAGCTTTTACAGCCTCAATTATTTCTTAATAAGATGCCACAAGCTTGGCCACCTATCTTTAGGCAGTTTCACCAATTCCTATTTGCCCATTCCTCTTTGCAGGACCTCTTAAACTCCATCAGATTGGATGGTGAAGCATTGGTTTTCATCCAGGATGTCTCTGTACATCGGGTTCTTGTCAAGAACCAGATAGTCACTCTGTCAGAGCTGCAGCATTCCTCTGTGGAGAGAGGAGAACCTTCCAGAAGGACAAAGATCTCTTCAGCAAACCAACAATCAGGCCTGTATGGTCAAGTGGCCAGACGGAAGCCATTTCTTCGTAAAAAGTTTGCCCAAATGCACCTAAAATACTCTCAGACCATGAGAAACAAAGTTATATGGTCTAATGAGACAAAAATTGAACTCTTTGGCATGAATGCCATGCATAATGTTTGGAGGAAACCAGGCACCGCTCATCGCAAGGCCAATACCATCCTTACAGTGACACATGGTGTCAGCGGCAGGAACTGGGAGACTAGTCAGGATAGAGGGAATGATAAATGCAGTAATATACAGAGACATCCTGGATGAAAACCAACGCTTCCCATCTGATGGAGCTTAAGAGGTGATGCAAAGAGGAATGGGTGAAACTGCCCAAAGATAGGTGTGCCAAACGTGTGGCATTGTATTAAAAAAGACTTGAGGCTGAAATTGGTGCCAAAGGTGCATCAACCATGTATTTAGCAAATTTCCACATTTCTGTTTTTTCTGTCAAGATGGGGTGCTGAGTGTACATTAATGAGAAATAAAATGGAACTTTTTGGATTTTAGCAAATGGCTACAATGAAACAGAGTGAACAATTTAAAGGGGTCTAAATACGTTTGTACCCACTGTTTATTTGAAAATGTAAACAACTAAATGTATTGTTTATAAAAAAAAAAAAAGTTTACCTTCTGGCATTCCCAGTTTCTGCAGAGCACATCCTGGCTCTTGGACGAATGTAGTTGAGGAACACCAACTTATACTAGTCTGAATACATTTTATTCATCTTACAAGGACAGGAGCTATGAATTTGTAACTGTGGGTGTGTGTGTGTGTTTGACATCTTTTAGAGTTTTCAAATCGAGAAATTTGCTCTACGGTCGTCTTCAATCAAGTGAATAAGTCTTCTGTGGTACTAAAGAGCAGCGAGGACTCTGAAATGAAGGGTCCTGTGGTAAGATAACATTTCCTGCTTTTTTTCTGTATGCATTTTATGTGTTTTAGTGATGTGACAGGCGCAAAGGAACCGGCTCTACCATTTGAGGGTTTGTAGTAAGGCCTTGTTCAAGCTGTAGATCATTTCAGATTTTTTTGTCCATATGTGACCTGGATCAGGTTTTTTCATATCAAGTCATGTGAACTTTGCAATTCCAAATTTTTCAAATCCGACTCTGGCCTCTTTCCTATGTGGATATAAATCAGATATGTAATGGATGCGATTGCAGTCCAAACGCTCCAGTCGCACTCATCCGACCAATACATCTTTAAATAGCCATAATTCTTTGCCAAAATAGACGGTTACAAAATAAGTAGATGACAAATGTGCAGAAAAAAGGCAAAACTAATGTTTTTAGGAACTTGCGTCAATGTTCCACCATTCCTGTCTCCTAATGCTTGCCCTTTTCTTTCTTAATATTCTACGCGCAATAATTCGGTTCAGAAAACGTTGACTATGATTGCACAAAATCATTGATACTGCCACAAATGCACCAGGACTGAGAGCTGTTACACTAAAGCTTCGTTTACTTCTGTAAACACTGCAGCACGTGTGACGTTATGACGTCATGTCTGCATGCGGGTCAGATTGCACTTACAAAAAAAAACCTTTTTTTTTCGTAATGTCAACGATTCCGTTAAAAGATCAGATTTAATAAAAATCCAAATTCGACATCCTACATCCAGTGTGAACCTAGCCTAAATCAGAGGAGCTGATTCCCATGGAGTCAGTTTACTAATTTTTTTTTTTTTTTTTAACTTGTGCACACTCAGCTCGCTCCCCTGGGATTATACCATTATGTATAAGTAGTGCAGGCACATATTGTTCCTTCCGGGAGAATCTTCTCAAAAACAGGACGGGTGCTTTTGGAAAGGAAGAATCACATTATTCAAACTGAGGCAACCAGTTTTTCTTAATGTCAACGTGCTTTTTGGCATTTATACTTTGGGTTGTACCGAGTTTAGTTCCGTTTTTGGTTGTGTGGATTTGTTTTGTGGATTTGTGTTTGTGCAATTAAAAGTTAGATTCAAACATTAAAAAAAAGTGAGAATGCTTTTGTAACCGTAAAAAATGCACAAAATAAAGCATTCATAAGGCTTCACAGAAACACTGAATGAAAAAGTGTTCATCAAGACAAAAGGTATTTGCATTTGCTACTTTAGGCTGAAATATAAACTTACAAATGACACTAAGATGTTTGGAAGCCTTCTCAAAAAAAGCTGAACTTCTCATCACTTGTTAGATAATTATTATTAATGATGATTCCCCCACTGCAGATCGACAGACGTTGCTCTCGGTGCAATAAAGAAGGCATGATTTACCACACCAGGCAGATGAGGTCTGCAGATGAAGGCCAGACTGTCTTCTTCACATGTATACACTGCAGGTAATGATATCAACACTTCTGTCGCACACATGACCGTATTGTGTCAATTTGTGTGACTTTTACTGATAATTGGAATTGTGGCGTTTCAGGTATCAAGAGAAGGAGGACTCCTGAGAAGATCTAAATGATGTGCTCGCTTTCATCCATGCTGTTGTGCCCTAGGCAAGATACTTCACCAAGTGTTGCCCACATACAGTGGATATAAAAAAGTTTACATACCCTTGTTCAAATGCCAGGTTTTTGTGATGTAAAAACAACAGCAAGACAAAATATTTCACAACTTTTTCCACCTTTTAATGTGACTTATAACCTCTTCAACGCAATTGAAAAAAAACTGAAACATTTAAAAAGGTGAACAATATGAAATTAAAAACTTAAAATAAGCTGGTTACATAAATATGCACACCCTTAAACTAATACTTTATTCAGGGTATCCGCAGGGCCTTAAAAAGTCAAAAAAAAGTCTTAAATCCAATAATTAGAATTTTAGGCCTTAAAATGTCTAAAATTCTCCTAAAATCTCATAAAAGGTCTTAAAAATCTATTAACGTTACTTTTATTTAAAACATGCATAAACTTTAGTCTCGCTTTGAAATTTTTTGATTTTTTTAAGAACGCTATAACGTAACTACACAGCGGAACTAACTGCTGCCCGGTCAGAATTTATCGAACACCACCAGCTAAAGGAAAACGAGAAAGAAAAACAATAAACAGCTATTGATTCACCAAAAGAGAGAGAGAGAGCGGATGATGTTTACGTGAACGCTATGATGACGCACAGGTGTACTGTGAGAGAGAGGGAATGAAGCATAATGAAAGAAAGAAAAACACAACATTTAGCGTGTTTCAGATGTTAATAATACAGCCACGGCGTGGCTTACGAATCACGGTAAAGTTGACGGTTGATAAAAAGCACGGCATCCTTCGGCGATAAACTTCTTACGAAGCGGGAACAGATGGGGCTGTCTGTCGAGGATTTCCTTGGGAAACTGGTCGTTGATGCTGAAGTTGGATCCTTTCACCTGCCCCTTCTGCTTGAAGTGTTCTAATTTTGCCACAATGGGTTTTGCCTCCTACTCTCCGGCTTTTTGTCTCCAAGCTGGTGGACGCAGTGGAAGGTGATGTTCCCGATGGTGTGCACTGGAAGCTTGAGCTGGTGTTCCATGAAGGACTTCACGGTTTCCTCTGGATCTTCCTCTCTCTTTACAGGTGTTGTGACAAAATGTGATTGCCTGCCAAAAATGTATTTCCTTCGCGGGAGCGCGCACCGCTTGCTAAACCTGCATTGCTTGGCTTCGTCTGTCCACAGCGGATTACTAGGTATAAGACAAACACTTTATCTTCGTGGTTATTATAACGCTACGTGTTTGACATTATTTAAGCCATTATTGTGTCCGGAAAATGACAGTTTGTTGTTAGTCCGATGTTGCTTTCATAAAACCTCTTTCTTTTTGGAAAATACATAAAATTGTAACTGTTATTTCTTCTTGCACAAAATAAATATTTATAAAATGTTTGGATGTTTTAATTCATGTAAAATGTTTATTAAATGTAATATTGCCTGACAAAAAGTGATTCAATGTAACATTTTGACTAGAATACCCTTATGAGCAGTGTTGCCACAGCTACCTTGAAAAACTAATCTGATTAATGACTACCGATTACTCCTTCAGAAAGTAACTAAGTTACTTTACTGATTATCTGATTTTAAAAAGCCGATGGATGGGCTTTCCATGCAGCCTGTGCAGCACAGCACTGTATGGGAAGACCAACAAGCTCCAGCTCCCCTTCAGTAGCCTGGACAAGGAGTTCAGGGTTTCTCACACTCGAGAGGCTTTGCTCTATCATGACTCCAAGGACTCTAAAGTGGCATCAGCGGGCATCGTGGTGCGAACTGGCAGGAAGTGGAGGGCTCAGGAAAGCCTGGAGGTTGCTGAGTCTCGGCTAAGACATTGGGCACGGTGGCAACAGGCCGTGCTGGGCTGGGAGCCTTCCCCCAACCTCACTATGAGAAGGCACGTGGTAAAGACAAACGCCAGCTAGTCCTGAAGGAGGTGCATGCAGAGGTTGAGGAGGAACGAACCAGCAGGATGGTGGGTATGCAGCAGCAGGGAGCATGGACAAGGTGGGAGGGTGCACTGGAGAGGAGGGTGACCTGGTCTGAGATCAGGCTGGCTGAACCCCAGCGCATTAAGTTCATGGTTCAAGCTGTCTACGACGTCCTACCCAGCCCAGCCAATCTCCATCTCTGGGGCATGATTGACTCTCCAGCCTGTGTGCTGTGCTCCAGGAAAGGCTCGCTGGAGCACATCCTAAGCAGCTGCTCTAAAGCTGTGGGGGAGGGCCGCTACCGCTGGCGGCACGACCAAGTGCTGAAGACCGTTGCTGAAGCCATAGCTAAAGCCGTGGCCAAAAACAACAGCAGCAAGCAACAACTTGGCAAGAGGAGAATTGCCTTTGTCAGGGCTGGAGAGCAGCCACAGTCACAGACCAAACCAGCAGCCGGGCTCCTCACCTCAGCATTGGACTGGGATCTTCGAGTGGACTTGGGCAAGCAGCTCAAGTTTCCAGACTACGTCACAACAACTTTGTTAAGGCCAGACATCTTGCTTACATCAGTATTTTCACGGCAGGTGCTACTGATAGAGCTGACAGTTCCTTGGGAGGATCGCATAGAGGAGGCAAACGAGCGGTAGCGGTCAAAGTACCAGGAGCTAGTCGAGCAATGCCGGAGAGGAGGCTGGAAGGCACGCTGTGAGCCCATTGAAGTGGGGTGTCGAGGCTTTGCTGGCCGCTCGCTGTGCAAGGTGTTCACACTACTTGGCATCAAGGTGATGGGAAAAGGAAGGCCATCAAGACCACCATGGAAGCAACAGAGAGAGCCTCTAGATGGCTTTGGATCAGGAGGAGCGAACTGTGGGCCAATGCTACTGGGACACAAGCTTGGGTCTGATCAACCCTGGCTGGGTCACCTGAGGGAGGGGGTATGATGTTGAAAGACCCGAAACCTCCGGTGATCTCAGGCACATCACTCAGGATGTGTCCCAGTGCATCTGAGGATGTATCTTACAATCATAAAAGTAACTAAGTTAGATTACAAGTTACTTTATTAGTTACATTCAGCAATGCAGCTACCGACATTACCCCCGCCGCCTCAACATAAAAATGACAAGCGGTTTTGCCAATAACCACTTTATTTAACATCAAAAACTGCACTTAACATAAATACTTGTTTTACATATTAAAAAAATAAATAATGACAGTCTTTCTTTACTGGACATAAATACTTGTTTTATCTATATATTAAAAAAAAAAAAAAAGTTTTTCTTTACAGCAGTTGACATAAATTCTTTGGTTTTTTTTTAATAAAATATATGTTTTTTTACCTGATTGTTAATACTGCAATGGCAAAACCTACAAATATAAATGTAACTATTACATTATGTTGAACTTTTCTTATGAACTCTGAACTTGTTCACAACATCAGAGCAGCTAGGCGTGGTTTTACAAAACAGTGTATAACACTACATGTTAGCTCTAATTGTTCTATTGTTATAATCAAGTTATGAGTCAAACAGTGGCGTGGAGCGAGTAAACCAGTGGTTGTACCTCATTAACAGAAGCCTCTCAAACCTCCTGTCAGAAAGTCTATTCCTCATTCAGTGCAGCTTTCACGTTGCTCTCCATCTGTGCATGCTCCATCTCCAGGTCAGACGAAAATGATCTGTGATGTTCTGTGAGGCAAGTCCTTTGATTGATTGAAACTTTTATTAGTAGATTGTACAGTACATATTCCGTACAATTGACCACTAAATGGTGATACTCGAATAAGTTTTTCAACTTGTTTAAGTTGGGGTCCACGTAAATCGATTCATGGTAGTTTGCGTTAATCGTAGCGAGGATCTTGTTTATAATGGCACGAAACGAGGGCGAGTCAACTGTGCTTAAGGGCAGCTTTTCCTCGACAACATACTGCCCGACCAACTTATTTAACTCGAAATAATGATTGTATTTCCAACTTGAAAACGCGCTTCTCTCTCCGCCCTCCATTGTTGTTCACTTCGGTGTCGCACACGTGTGTCATCCTCATCCTAAAAACGTGACTTGTCGCTTACGTGACGTCACTTTCCAAGACGGCAAGAAGAAATAAAATTTCTTTTTAAGAGGGACAATTAAAAAAAATAAAATAGTAATGCACAGTGACTTGGATTAAAATACAACTTTAATCTGACCGCTGGTTTGGAAATAGAAACGCGTTAGATTTGTCGTTAATGAAAAAAGACGTCATATTGGACTAACGCGTTACTAAGTAACGCGCTACCGGCATCAGTCCTTATAAGCATTACATATATCAAAATCGAGTACCTACTGTACTGTTTACTTGTTGAAATACCTTTTACAAAGCTCAAATCTACCGAAACGACGACTTTGCTGCTGCCAAAAATTGATTTCAAGTACTATTTTGATAACGACACATCTCATCTCTGCATATTTTACTAGAATACCCTTATGAGCAGGGGTCTTAAACTCAATTTACCTGGGGGCCACTGGATGCAGAAACTGGGTGAGGCTGGGTCGCAAGAAAAGATTTCTTAAAAAAATCTAACATGCACTTTTTAATGAATTCACCTTCTTTGAATGGCTTTCCCGCCGTAGCAACATACTTGCCAACCCTCCCGATTTATCCGGGAGACTCCCGTATTTCAGTGCCCCTCCCGACAATCTCCCGGGGCAACCATTCTCCCGAATTTCTCCCAATTTTCACCCGGACAACAATATTAAGGGCGTGCCGTGATGACACTGCCTTTAGCGTCCTCTACAACCTGTCGTCGCGTCCGCTTTTCCCCATACAAACAGGGTGCCAGCCCAGTCACATGTTGTATGAGGCTTCTGCTGACACATGTAAGTGACTGCAAGGCATACTTGTTCAACAGCCATATAGGTCACACTGAGAGTGACCGTATAAACAACTTTAACACTGTTACAAATACGCGCCACACTGTGAACCCACACCAAACAAGAATGACAAACACATTTCGGGAGAACATCCGCACCGCACCGTAACACAACATAAACACAACAAAACAAATACCCAGAACACCTTGCAGCCCTAACTCTACAATATACACCCCCGCTACCACCAAACCCCCCCCCCCAATCTCCAGAATTCGGAGGTCTCAGGGTTGGCAAGTATGCCTAGCAACCAACATTCACCATGTAGCTAGCTTTGACTGCTACATCGCTCTTTTCGGTTGCTTTCTTGAAGGTTCACTCTCTCATATCTCCCTGGTATTTTGCATACTCCTCAGCATGTCTATTTGTATAATGACATTTCAAATTGTATTCCTTATGCACCGCGACTTTCTCTGTGCTAATGAGACACATCGGGGTGCCCCTGTGCTCAATAAAGAAATATTGCATCTCCAACTTTTCCTAGGATTGTCTTTGCTCATCACTAACCTTTCTCTTCACTGCAGGCTTTGAAAAAGACATGTTTGGGGTTGTGGAATATATTTGTATTTAGCCGACGCACGGAGGGGGAAATGGGGGTTGAGGTGTGTGTGTGGAGGGGGGGGGGGCAAGGTTGGGGGGGCGGGGTTTGGTGGTAGGGTGGGTGTATATTGTAGCCTTGAAGAGTTAGGGCTGCATGGGATTCTGGGTATTTGTTCTATTGTGTTTATGTTGTATTACGGTGCGGTGCAGGGGTTCTCCCGAAATGTGTTTGTCATTTTTGTTTGGTGTGGGTTCACAGTGTGGCGCATATTTGTAACAGTGTTAAAGTTGTTTATACGGCCACCCTCAGTGTGACCTGTATGGCTGTTGACCAAGTATGTCTTGCAGTCACTTATGTGTGTCTTCAGAAGCCAAATACAACATGTGACTGGGCTGGCACGCTGTTAGTACAGGTTGTAGAGGACGCTAAAGGCAGTGCCATAACAGCACGCCCTTAATGTTGTTGTCTGGGTGACAACCCACACAGCAGAAGACTCCTATACGGATCCGCATTCAAGTCGCCCAACCCGCGTTACTGTCACATTCGTTTTGGCTCCGCCTAGAGGATACAGCTCCGCCTCTGAAAATTGTACGGTCAGACAGCTGATCCTGAGCGGACTCGTGTCTGATTCGCATACGTGGACGCGACAAACTAAACCGGCGCGCGCGAGTAACCCCTGGCTGCAGCCCGCAGATCGAGGAGGGGCTTATTTTCCCTCAATGTGGGCGGGTCTCAACATTGAGCCCGCGGGCTCCATCTGGTGGCGGAGATCCGGCAGCACACATTCTCAAACGTCAATAAAGCTACTTTTAACTTGTCAAATGTATTTTTTTACCATGAAAAAACAATTTTAAAAAAAATATATATATAAACTATAGTATGAAAAAAGGTTAATGTATTTGATAGACTTAGACATTCCTACTTTTAACTTGTCAAATGTATCTGCCATCTTTTTTGTAGTTTTATTCCTTTTTTATTATCTTCATTATTTTCTGTATTGATCCTACACTATTATTGTGTTTTTTTTTGTTACTTCTGATATGGCCTTGCCACGGTTTACTTGCTTATTCATTTATTTATTTTTTGTGTCTTTTTATTTTGTATTGTTTTACATCTGATCAACTTCTGTGACTTTCCTTTTCTTTTTTAAGTGTGAACGGTGGAGAGGTCCTCGAGAGGTGATCTTGGGATCACTTCCTGAGGATCCTTGATGCCGAGGAATGTTCATCCACTATGGTCTGGATAGCCTGTAGCTGATCCTGAGCCAGAGCGGGATGGATGGATATATATATATATATATATATATATATATATATATATATATATATATATATATATATACAATATCTGGGTATCTAATACTGTTTATACTGTAAACCTTGAATTGTTAAAGTTTAAGTGCACCTCTCTCCTCAAGTGTGCATGTGAGTGGGTATGAGTGGATGTGCGATTGTATGAAGGTTTTGCGTGACCAAAGTATGACTGTTAAATGTGATTTTAACTGTAAAATTCAATACAAATATTTGCAAAAAAAAACACAAAAAAAACTTGTCAAATGTATTTTTTTTTACCATGAAAAAACAATTAAAAAAATATATATATATAAACCATAGTATGGAAAAAGGTTCATGTATTTGATAGACTTAGACATTCCTACTTTTAACTTGTCAAATGTATTTTTTTTACCATGAAAAAACAATTAAAAAAATATATATCTAAACCATAGCATTTCCATAAGAGTATAGACACATATTATTTTGCACACTCAATTATATTAGCAAAGTCAAATAAACCAAAGACAGAAGACTTTGCATCATTGATTTTATTTTTCACCCCAGGCTAAAAATGTTTGATCTGTAAAGAAAAAAAAATGTTGTAGCCTAGCCAAATACATTCCTTAAGCTCCCATAAATGTTTAACAATGGCAAGTATCAAGGTATTTTTCTGGCCCATAACAAGCAACCCTGTTCCCTGTTTCCAGTTCTGTTAATTTTCCACTGTCTGGAAAGGAAACAGATTGCGGTTCTTATAGGCACAATAACAATGCAAGATGTAAAACTAAGGTAATTGAAATAAGTGGAGGAATTACGCTTTAGTCTAGCAATAGTTGACTACAAGACTAATTAATCACATGACCTCTCACCTGTAGCCCTCCTTGCACTCGTCGCCGTTTTCTGTCCTGCAATCGGTCTTCTTCAGACCTTAGTGATTTAATGACAACATACATTCACTATCACTATCATTTCTGGACTTTCTTTGCTGGAACACGAACGTAAGTATAGATTTATTGATTTATTGCTACATTCGCAGTAAAGATCGGCCATTGTGTTGCCATTATCATTTATGTATGATTGCAATGACGTTGTTTGATATTAGGACTAGCAGTAAAACTTTATATTCTGTAAAAAAAGGCTATTTCCAGCGCCGCCTCCCAGAATGCTCTGCATGGGGACGTGCGTCTGACGTCACGTGTCCAGAAAATTCAAAATGGCTGCACGCGGTAGGTGAGGCCCGAACGAAGGAAAGTGGAAAAGAGTGTTATTCGTCAAAAAACCCACACAACGACGGTCATTTTTTCGCCGTGCTATTGTAAAATTGTCTTTTATCTGTGTTTTGTGTTCCGGGGGACCCCGACTCCAGAGTTTGAAAGTTTCCCGCGTTAAGCCGGTGAGTAAAAAGTTCAATACAGTTAACTTAGGCTATCTTTTGTTAGAGGCTGTGAATGTGTGTAGGTTACATGCTACGATATTCCACATATTTCCAACTGCTTGAAACGAAAGCGTATTACTTTATTGTCAGTGTTGTTTAGGCCCAGGTCGCTATTACTTCGTTAGTCAACAACGTAACGTTAACGGAGTGGAAACAGCCGTTCTTTGCTATTGTAGTGTATTATTTCTTTCTTTGTTCTTTAGTGGAGCTCGAGATCCTGTTTACTGTGGACTAGCTGTGTGTGACGCCCTGTTTTTGTTTCCATTAAAAAAAAAAAGGTATGTCTGTGTTTTTTGGCATAGTTAATTGTAGAAAAAAATATAAAATGAGGTGATGTGAGTGGGAAAAATTGCTGCACATATTAAGGATCCTTTTTCTTGATCTATATTTTTGTTATTTGCTGATGTATATATTTTATATACTGTTTTTTATTTAATTAATTTATTAGAGACTATTTTATGCTTTATTTATCTTTTTTATTATTTTATTTACTATTTTTATTATTATTTCCACATGTAAGCATAAATAATTGATCATATTAGTACATTGTTTGATTGCTTTGCTTAATCCATTCCATAATTTAATTCCACATACTGATATACTGAAGGTCTTAAGTGTTGTACGTGCGTACAAATGTTTTAAATTACATTTCTCTCTAAGATTATTTTTCTCCTCTTTTTTTGAGAGTAATTGTTGTATATTCTTGGGTAGCAGGTTATAGTTTGCTTTGTTTATAATTTTAGCTGTTTGCAAATTCACTATGTCATGGAATTTCAGTATCTTTGATTCAATAAATAAAGGATTTGTATGTTCTCTATATCCAACATTATGTATTATTCTAACTGATCTTTTTTGTAACACAGTTAATGAATGAAGTGTACTTTTGTAATTATTTCCCCATATTTCTACACAATAACTCAGATATGTAACACTAGTGAACAGTAGAGAATATGAAGTGGTTTTTTGTCTAGAACATGGTTTGCTTTATTTATTATTGACGTGTTTCTTGCTACTTTATGTTGTATATTTTTTACTTGAGATTTCCAGTTCAATTTATCATCATTCATTATACCTAGGAATTTGGTTTCATTTACTCTTTCAATTTCTATTCCGTCTATTTGTATTTGTGTTTGACTTTCTGTTACCAAATAGCTTTATTTTAGTTTTACTGAGATTCAAAGATAGTCTGTTTGTGTCAAACCATCTTTTTAATTTGTTAATTTCTTCTGTTATTATTTGTATTATCTTCTGTGTGTTCTCTCCTGAACAAAACGCTGTTGTATCATCCGCAAATAATACTAACTTTAAATCTTTTGTAACTTTACAAATGTAATTTATCTAGACATTGAATAATTTAGGTCCTATATTGATCCCTGAGGTACACCACAGGATATATTTAGCGTTGTAGACGTGTGTTCGCCTAGCTTCACGTATTGTTTCCTGTTCGTTAGATAACTTCTTATCCAGTTTAAGACTAACCCTCTGATGCCATATCGTTCTAGTTTTTTGATTAAAATATTGTGATTAATTGTGTCAAATGCTTTAGTTGGATCCATAAAAACTGCTGCCGCACATTTTTTACTATCTATTGCATTGGTAATTTCTTCTGTAATTTCAATTAAAGCCATTGAAGTTGAAACATTAGCTCTGTATCCATATTGGTTCTCTTCGAGTATTCTATTTTTATTTATGAAACTCTCTAATCTGTTATTGAACAGTTTTTCAATGATTTTAGAAAATCGTGGAAGTAAAGAAACAGGTCTATAATTTGTAAATTAAAGTTTGTCTCCAGTCTTATAAATTGGTGCAACTTTAGCTATTTTCATTTTGTTTGGAAATGTACCTGTTTGAAATGATAGGTTACTAATATACATCAATGGTCCTGAGATCTCTTCAATAACCTTTTTTATCGTTTCCATATCAATTCCGTTACAATCAGTTGAAGTCTTAGATTTAAACATTTTTCACGATTGTAACTATTTCCTCCTGTGTCACAATACTGAGGAACATGGAGTTGGGATTTGCAATCTGAGGCAGAGAATGAGGAGCTGTCAGAAAAAAGGAACAGGAAGCCAGTGTAAGTGTGTTCCGTCTTGTTTTTGTCATGTTTCTACAGTAATAGGAAGGTTATTTCCAGTAGCATTCAAAAATAGACCAGAGATGCTTGTACTATATGTATATTTGGCAATTTTGGTATTGCAATAATCCTAATGATATGGTTACCCAACAGCCATCATCTCGGGGACTCTGATGATAGCGAGGAAGACCTGGGAAATGGTGACCTCGCATCTTTGGAGTTGGCAAGCCAATTGCACAGGCAGAGTAAGGAATAATCTCTTAACATTGAAAAAAATGAAACCACCACATTAATATTAAAGATATGGTTAACATTCTTAGTGCTAAAGATATTCCCCTCTCCTTGTATCCCTTCTCCCAGCTCCACCGTCTCGCCGAGTGCCAGCAAGAGTCTTGAGTACTTGTCAACTCGACTCCTCAACTGGAGATAACTTTCTAGGTACAGATTGATCTCCGAAATAATATCTCAGCATCCAGTAACCATGGTTAACAGATCACAACCATTTAATACCAATTTATCTCCCTTAGCACCTCACCATGGGGAAGGACGCATTCATATGCCTTCACCAGCACCTGCATTAAACATGCAGAGAGTTACACAAGGTAGGGACTGATCTCTGAAATAGTAGTGTATAGATAGGCCCCTTGGGTATTACCAGTCATGGTTAACTGATGGCTCTCTCACAATGCCCACCTCACTAGGAACGGCAGTCCCTCCTCGACTCCCTCCACCCCCTCACCAGCAGCCCTCAACATGTGGCAGACAGAGGAGCCCGGATCCAGCCTGACCTACAGGCCAACATGGCGAGGGGGAAGAATGGCCGACAACATTTCCTGCTCTGGTGAGCAATAACTGACAAATGGTCATTCTGTGCCACAAATTTTGGAAAAAATTCAAATTCACAAGCAATCACATATTTTCTTCAAACTTTGTCAATAACTTTTGCCATTAACTAAGGTCAATAGCTAATGTCAGGATTATGAGTAATGAGGATAAACACTGAAACATGTTAATTTTATACTGCTGTTTGTCAACAGCGCCTGAGGTAATCCAGATCCTTAGCCTGCTGGAAACTATTAAGCACAACCAAGACCAGCTGATTGCGAAGGTAAACTTCTTAAGCCTTGAATAGGTCAATAATTCATAATGACATTGATTTTGATTCATTATTATTTTTTAAAGAAAGAAACAGCCTACATGGCAGCTTTGTGTGATTAGAGTAAACATTGCTACATTTTCTTGTTACATTTCACCTGTTTGCTCTTTAAATACCACTTTTAATGTTTTTTATTTATTTCGATCGTATTTTTAAAAAATGTGCCCAGGGGCCGTTAAAAAATGACCTGCAGGCCGCAAATGGCCCCCGGGCCGCACTTTGGACACCCCTGGCCTACACGAATACAAACATAGAATGATAGTACAAATATAATAAGAAAACAATGTCAACCTCCCAAAGTTGGGTTATGGATATTTATTTATGCCCCCAACCCCCCGCCGCCGTCATCCAACTGAGCCAAACAAGTACTCTGATCAAGGAACCAAATAACGATATTGTTTGAACATTTTGGATGTCTTGCACACCTATACCCTGATCACAAATTCATAGTTTACGCACCTTATTTTAATCACCTCCAGTAACTTTAAGTCATGTTTTTTTTTTCAAATGTAATCTCCTTAATACCTATCACATATTTTGTATTGTGTAAGCATACTTGGCTTTGGATGCTTCCTACCATAAACATAAATGTATCTGTCTTGTAATCTTGTTTGATTACAGGTGCTGTGAGTAAAAATGTGTTGACAAGGTCAGCCACGGACGCTGAGGTCACCAAACACGCCATCAGGTGGTTCAACTTGGCGGGGGATCGGGCAACGAGGAGACGAGTCCCGCTTCCACCTCCTCAGGAGGAATAGAGATGTATATGTATAAATAAACAACCTTTTATTGGACTTCTTGTCATTCACCAGTTATTCATTTTCTGATATGTTAGCTGTGCATGGAGCAGCGTTTCCTTGAAGTTGTAGCCTAATAGATTAAATACGTATATTTATATAAAGTATGTAAATATATAAAGTAAATTTACTTTTGAAATATATATTATATATATTTACTTTATAGAGTGAATTGACCATTTTCTGTTTCTGCTTATTGACAATATTGTTAGTTTAAAAATACAAGGCAATGCATAAGCATATATTGCTGTAGTAGGGCTTAGTGAAATTTTTAGTTTCCTATTTTATCCTACAGCAAGAACAGAAGGGATTTTGAAAATATGATAAAGGGGTCCAAAACTGCCAGATGAGCCAGGGTTTTTATGAGTCCGTTGCTGGTCCGCGGTGGGAGGTTAGGCTTTGATCTTGGGTGCGGAGCGGATGCAGCGCGCCGTCACGGCGCACCCGCCGCGGCGCACCCGCCGCGGAAATAAGGCTTTGATCATGGGTGCGGAGCGCATTCAGCGCGCCGCCACGGCGGATCCGCGACCCGCCGCCGTGGCGGATACGTTCCTGACAGCAAGTGGACGCCGATGCGGTTCCGTTCCGGAAAGCGCGATACCTCCGCGGGGTATCCGCCGCGGAGTGTTTTTGCTGTGTGGGAATCGGCAGAGATTCGGGAGAATTATTGCCCCGGGAGATTTCCGGGAGGGGCACTGAAATTCAGGAGTCTCCTGGAAAAATCGGGAGGGTTGGCAAGTATGACGCTGTCAAGCGCCATTCATATAAAACTTGCGGGCCGCACTAACGTTAAATTTTCATATTAAGGTGCGGGCCGCAAAATAACGTCTCGCGGGCCAATAGCGGGCCGCGTGTCTGAGACCCCTGCTTATGAGCATTACGTGCTGAAAAATTTAATTTCCCCTTTGGGATTAATTAAAGTATTTCTGATTCTGATACTGATTCTGATACATCCAGGGTCCCCAAACATTTTGCCTCGTGGGTTGGTTTAAAAAAAATTTGGCCGGGGGCCGAGCTGTATAGAAATATATATATTCCGAGCGCAATGATGTCACATTATCGATGGGAAAATTAATTTTTAGACAATATGATTTGCCTAACGGTTAGGAGACACAGAGAGTAACAAGCGGTTGAACATGGATTAGAAAGGACAGATAAAAATAAATAAAATATATATATATATATGTATATTTTATTTATTTTTTTATCGGCCAAATTTTTTGGGGAGACCTGGTGGAGGGCATGTTTTAATAACAGTAGGAAACACAATAGAGAAAGGGAAATACTGGAAAATAAGTTAGAGAAACAGAAGGTTAGGTTAGTGGTGGAGGATATTTTAGGATTGCACTCAGAACACATTGGATACAAAGCATTACATACATTTAAAAAAAGACTGGGTTAAATAAAATGATAGAGAGTAGGGTTCCAGCTCGGTCCACACTCCATATCAGAAAATAGCGGTATTGCACACCATAAGGTTGCTTGTCAACCGCCATTAAACCAGAAAAGAAGAAGAAGGACAAGTTGACGGAAGTGACGTAAGCTTCACGCATGCGTAGACCGATTGTGTCTGCCGCTACCGATCGAGTAGGGACAGTTTCAAGTGTGTCCAGAAGTATCAGGCAAGAAGTGGAATATATATGTATATGTCTTAGAGTGAAGCGCTCGTGAAAATTCATTTTCGGGTAAATAAAATGTCTTAAAAATATGAAGCGAATTTAAGCTCTACTGTTAGTTTTGTCTGTAGCAACCTCTTAATATTTTTTAAATTGTAGCAATGTTTGTTCTATTTTGAATGTATGTTGAATGTTCAGTTAGTTTATAATAGACATGATATATATTCCTGTAGAAAATGAAGCTGCGAGTCCAGCTACAGTGCAAAAATTTGCACGAATACCTCCGAGAGCTGAGTCCAGAGATTTTGGACCGACTATATAATCATCCTGCGACATGTCTGGCCGTCTACAGGTACATACTCTTCTCGTAACTATTCGACAGGATTGTTGACTAATGACATCACTTAACTTTCACAGGGAGCTACCCTCACTGGCCAAAAATTATGTGATGCGAATGCTGTTCCTGGAGCAGCCTCTCCCGCAGGCAGCTGTGGCATTGTGGGTGAAAAAAGAGAGCCAGAAGTGAGTCACTTATGTTATGTTATGTTTTTATGTACATCAGAACTCATATGAAATGTATTCTGGCATGCCCTGTGACTGACCGGCGACTAGTCCAGGGTATAAGTCTGTTTTTCGCCTCCAATCACCTGGTATAAGCTTCTGCCCGCGCCCCCTAACAGGTCAAGTGATAGAAAATAGATGGGTAGATGCGTCCAACAATGTTGTATACATTTGCATGTGTTATATGTAGGGTGGGTACTTTTTACATTTGAAACGAAAAGATACCAATTACCAGCACCTGGGAATGTACTCAACGGTACCATCCATCCATCCATTTTCTACCGCTTGTCCCTTTCGGTGTTATGGGGGGTGCTCGAGTCTATCTCAGCTGCATTCGGGCAGAAGGCGGGGTACACCCTGGACAAGTCGCCACCTCATTGCAGGGCCTACACAGATAGACAGACAACATTCAGATTCACACACTAGGGCCAATATTTTAGTGTTGCCAATCAACCTATCCCCAGGTGCATGTTTTTGGAGGTGGGAGAAAGCCGGAGGGAACCCACGCAGTCACGGGGAGAACATGCAAACTCAATTCCACAATATTCTTGCTTCCATGGCGGCAAATAAAAAAGTTTCTTTTAAAGTATCATTTTCACTTGACTACAGAATTAAAGGACAATAAATAGCACAACATGCTATGATTAACATATTAGGGGAATACAAAAAGTCATGCTCACTGCAAAGCTCAAAGGGGAACTGCACTTTTTAAAAAAATGTTATCTTTTATTCACAATCATTATGAGAGACGAAACCACCGATTTTTTTTAATAGATTTTGTTTTGCATTTTAAAGATTACAAAAAAACGTTTGCAAGATGCGGCTAATGGGAGTCCCAAGTGTTACCTTCAAAGCTCTCTAAAACATCTTTAAAAACCTCCATCAATGTAGTAACAGACACATTCATAACATTATGTAATATGTACATAATTTACAGTATTTTGTTCATTTAAGCATTACCGAAACTTATTTCCTGGGCGCATTGATTTCAGTGGTCCGGCAACGAAGGCGAGTGTTCTGCTACTTCCGGCAACAAACTGGTTTTTGCTAACTTTTGGACAAGTGGATTCACAATCTCATCTTTTTGAACCTGAATATAAGGAGGATGAACTACTGGTTATAGAAGCTGAGCAAGCACTAAGTGAGGCTAAACACTCAAAAAAGGTACAAATGTGCCCTCATACATATAAACACAATCCACCATAAGGCCTACTGTAATGCCCAATTAAACATAGAGAACATCCCTAAACTGTGCTAGCACTGTCGCTAACATGAGTGTAGGGCTGGGCGATATGGCTCAAATCTCAAATTCTTGTCAAATCCCAATATAAGTAGTTTGGCCCATAAACAAGCCCATAAATGGAAATATTCGTTGACACAACTACACATATCCACCATGCCTTGTGTTTCAATTTTCAGGACTAAAGTTGATCCCAAATACACAAAAACTAATACCAACAAGTAAGACAAATAGGTTTTATATAATCGGATCCCAAATTAAGAGGTGTTTGAGATAACAAAAAAGAAAATGCCTTGAAAATAATACGAAAAGTCAAATATAGTCTCCCATCTTCTTTAAAAAAAACATTTAGCTATGCTTAATTATTTAGCTAACAAAAACACCAAATAACAAAATGTGAAAAAAAGTGCCCTGGTTTAAGAGGACATGTTTAAAGGTCAGCAGCAATATGAAAATAATTGACCTTTAAAAATGGGCATTTTATAGGTAAACATTATTCCATCCATCCATTTTCTACCGCTTATTCCCTTCGGGGTCGCGGGGGGCGCTGGAGCCTATCTCAGCTACAACCGGGCGGAAGGCGGAGTACACCCTGGACAAGTCGCCACCTCATCGCAGGGCCAACACAGATAGACAGACAACATTCACACTCACATTCACACACTAGGGCCAATTTAGTGTTGCCAATCAACCTATCCCCAGGTGCATGTCTTTGGAGGTGGAAGGAAGCCGGAGTACCCGGAGGGAACCCACGCAGTCACGGGGAGAACATGCAAACTCCACACAGAATTATTATAGGACATAAACACAAAGATTTTAGTCAGGAACACCAACCTGCCAACTGCTTCATAATGCTGTGTTCTGAAAATTACTTTAAAAAAGTCATTAATTATAGTTACTCGTTACTTTACCAAAAATTTAATTGAATTACTAACATAATTATTCTTTAATAAATGTAATTAATTACTGGGGAAATGAATGAATGTGTTACTTTTAAAAATCCATTCATCCATTTTCTACCGCTTGTCCCTCTTGAGTTTTGGGGTGCTGGAGCCTAACCCAGCTGCACTCGGGCGGAAGGCGGTGTGCACCCTGGTTAATAAAGTTCAAATATTAAGTTAAGTTTCAGTGTGCGATTGTGCCTTTTTAAAAGGCGGTGCCTGTTTCCTAATGACGTCAGCGAGTTTACCCAGTAGTCTCAGTTTGAGCTGTTTTTGTTAGCTTAGCAGGCTAGCAGCGGCAGTTTGTCCGCTCTGACGGCAGCTCTGTTGAATCGTTCACTGGTTTGTGTTACTTCTGCTTAATAAATAGATTGAGTGTGCTTCCATGGCTGTATGTTCTTGTCAACAAACGCGGTGTCGTAGAATTTCTGACCTTTTGACCTATATTTCTTGTCTTTTAAGAATGTCCGCTCATTTTCAATTCTCTCCTATTCTGTGCCAGTGGGACAAAAGTGAATGTTAAGTCGTCTACGGAATGTGTTGACTGTCTAAAGGATTCGAGTTGTTATGGAACAGATAGGGATAACAGACAGACATTGACGCATTTAGATAACAAACAATGACGCACATGAGACATATAAAAAATGGCAGAAGACCGGAACTCGATAGTGATTTTGGCTTGTGTGTGTCTTGTTTGCTCCGGAGTGACATGTGGTCTGTCTGCACGGCCAACTCAATTCAACCTGCACTTCTGATAATGGGTAAATAAATTTGTTGTACTAAACTACTTTTGTTGCCTGTTTAAGCTTCGGACAATCCACTACACAAATTGGCGTCACGAACAGGATTTTGAATTGTCGCTATTTTAAAATATTTAAAATCTCAGGTACCCCTTGGCATACCTTCAAGTACCCCCCTTTTTTGTCCGGGCGGAAACACCATATCCTCCTTTGAGAACTACTGGTTTAGCCTATAAAAAATCCTTTGTCTCATACATCATTACACTGTACAACTCCTCTTTGGGGGGGCTAGGATGACAGGGAATGCAAAACAATAACAGTGCAATACTTTTTTATATCATGGTCGTTAATGCCTAGTTTCTCTTATTTTACTGTTCTATTTTTATTCTCCTTGTAATATTTTTCTATTTTGTTTCCATTTATACCCTTATTAGTTACTGTTTACTTTTTACTTCTTCTTCCTGAGGGAACTCTTCTGAAGGAATCAATAACGTTTTATCTGTCTATCTATCTATCTATTTATTACTAACCCGAGCACAATTCATGACGTCATGCTCATCTTGCAGACAGTTATTTCCATTTAGTTTTATTCTCTATTTGTCATTCTACATGCACCAATGTCACATGGACATTTGCTTTCTTTGTTATTTATTTACATTATTATTTCTGGATTACTTGCTGTCTGTTTACTTAAGTTCTCATATTTTGGTCTGTCTTCCTTCTGATTAGAATTTGTTTAACGCTTCTCTACGTTTTGTTTTGACAATGGCGCTGAGTGGCTCTTATCTGTACTTCTTCAGACTCTATGTTTCACAGCCTGCACAGATACCCCTAGATGTTTTAGAATATAAATTTAACTTTTATTTTATTGTGTGTTTATTCCTAAAAAAATTAAAATGTCAATGTATGATCAACTTATCTTTATGAAATTTAAATTCAATATTATTAATTTATTTGTTGTATAACTATTAATTCAAAGTTACAATGTGTCCTAATCTATGATGTTCGTGTGTGTGTGTTTGTCTCAACTTCCACACAGAAACTGGATGGATCAGATAAGCAACAAGGCCGTACCAAAAAAAATATGCTAGACATATAAATGAATGATGAATTAAACAATGTTTCAATATCCCACAATCCGTATTTATTTATTGATATTTAAACGTGTAATTTTCCATATATCTATTATTTTACTGGACTTAGCAAGCACCTACTACTAGCACACTCTACAGACGAGAATAACTGTTCAACCACACTTAGTAATGCCAAGCTAGATGCTAACTTAGCCTTACTATGCCTCAGTAAGCAAACTTTTGCTAACCTAGCCCAATGCTATGCTAACACAATGCTAACCTAGCTCAATGCTATGCTAACACAATGCTAACCTAGCTCAATGCTATCCTAGCTCAATGCTATCCTAACATTGTCACACCTCTTCGGCCTACGCCTCGTACAGCTGACACTCACACAGCCTCGCCACACGCACACACTCTTATCTCAAAATGTCTTCCAGCTGAGACTCCTTTTTTTTTCTTTTTTTTTTTTCTTTATATGCGTCACACAGTCACTCACACAGAGAATTTACCAGCACAGTTAAAAGTAAATGCAATAGACAACTATTTTTCTCAGCCAGAAGCACAGCTGTATCATATCAGAACCTTAATAATAAGAACAACATTTATCATTCACTCTTAGATGGACAAATAGTCAAGTTTAAGGAGGGTATTCTGGACTTCCCTGCTTAGGCTGCTGCCCCCGCGATCCAACCTCCGAGAGCGGAATAAGATAATTAAATGGATAGATCATACACTCATATGTTTTCTGTACATAAACTTTGTCTACTTTCTCACACGCACACACATTTTAGACAATTTCCAAACTTTTACAGATAGCGGGGCTGTGAGAAAAAGCGTGAAGGGAGGTTGCGAGAGGGGGGAAGGAAAAGGAAGGGGGGAATTAAACCAGATAAGAAACCAGGTGCTACACAAAAGTTATTAAATTATGCAGATATATATATATAAATTTAAAAACACACATTTTTATTTTCCACAACCCACGCCCCCCTGGTCCGGACCAATATAAACAACTAATGCACGCGTGCTTTTGTGGAATTGGCCGTCTCATATCACAAAAACCAGGTTCCATCATTGCTCATAAAACGGCGATTAACCCGTTTCATTGGAGCAGCACCTGCGTTATCAAACTGACCAACACGGATCACTGGCCTCTAAGGCGCCATAGGACCACCAGGAATCACCCAGCAACCTACAGACATCGTGTCTGGTCAGTCCCATACAGTTTCACCAAGTTTCACCAAAGCTCTACCATATGGAGCCCGAGACGCCACCTGTCTATTCTGCAGCCATTAAACAGATTCGTGACAACTTGGCTCAGTTGATCTCCTTTACCGGAGTCACTGAATGGTCACCTAATATGAGGCTTTTTTACACGCTGAGTCACAAGGACTAGGGACCGCTGCAGTTTCCACATAGACAGGTGTCTCGCACTTTCACAGACGTATCAATTTTATATGGGCCAAATGTTACACCAGTTAGCAACCCTTGCCTTAAATTTATCTTTGTCCAACTCTGGCTAATTCTGATGCACTTGCAGAAAGAAGCATCCTCTGCCAACAACGACAGAGGATGAAGAGGTTAAAAGAAATTTTTCGTCTCACATCGTCTGTGCTTCTACACTCCAAACCACCAAAATTCTAATAACAATCCCCTTATGTTAAAAACAAGAAATCACTAGTTTTCAACAAACACACAGACAAATGATCACATATAAAACAACTCAATCCAACCATAATTTACCCCATTCCAGGTTGTTTTTGGAGAACCTGACTAAACCTATCTTTTATCAAAAATAGATTCAGCAATTAGTCTTATCGATCCGGCTCTCTCCAGGCAGAAAATGTTTACACTTTAAAGCAAACTGCTTACCTTGTTATGCGCGCGTGCAGCACACTGTCTGCCTGACAGAGAGAGCGGAGCGGCTGTCGACCTGTAGCTTCTAAACCATCCTGTTCGTGACGCCAATTTGTGTAGTAGATTGTCCGAAGCTTAAACAGGCAACAAAAGTAGTTTAGTACAACAAATGTATTTACCCATTATCAGAAGTGCAGGTTGAATTGAGTTGGCCGTGCAGACAGACCACATGTCACTCCGGAGCAAACAAGACACACACAAGCCAAAATCACTATCGAATTCCGGTCTTCTGCCATTTTTTATATGTCTCATGTGCGTCATTGTTTGTTATCTAAATGCGTCAATGTCTGTCTGTTATCCCTATCTGTTCCATAACAACTCGAATCCTTTAGACAGTCAACACATTCTGTAGACAGGTTGGCACGACTTAACATTCACTTTTGTCCCACTGGCACAGAATAGGAGAGAATTGAAAATGAGCGGACATTCTTAAAAGACAAGAAATATAGGTCAAAAGGTCAGAAATTCTACGACATATCCTCCTTCCAGGGTTTTAAGACCCTGGACCAAAACAATTTCTGATGTAGACCACTAGTTAAATCTCTACCACAGATAGAGGCAAAAACCTCAATGTTTTTATACGAGGCAAAAATTCCGTCTATGACCCTCCTTCAGAGCGATCGCTGTTACCAGCCTGCAGTAAAACCATCTCACAGAACACAATTAGTGGCCTACCCTTTGATTTAGTAAAGGAATAACAAATACTTTGATCATGAACATCATTGAACATAAATAGATGAATGTATATAGACTTATGACTGTAAGACATTTGCAAAAATATTTTTCCCGGCATTTGCAATGAATGTAGTTACCAATATTGTTGATTATCAATTGATTTTGAACACACAACTGAATTTCGTATGAGTCCATGTTCGATTAGAGCTCGTATAGATGGCTCGGTGGTGCCTCAGGCTGGTGGCCTGCCGACACCTCGTTGGGCTTTTGGCTGCCTTGGTGAAGAAAGAGATCCACTCAAACAGTCTGTCTCTCTTTGGGGTGTGGTTCAGTCCATTGGGCAGACTGTGCAATGGCATGTGCGCGCTGGCCGCTTTGGGGAAAACTCAGGTAGAGTTGGAGCTGTGGGGGCTTTGGGGAAGGCTGGGGCAGAGTATGGGGCGAGGGGCTTTGGTCCAGGCCCTCGGCTTGCTTCAGGCCTCCTCGCTGCTTCGGCACTCCCGACACTTCTTTCCACAGCTGCTGGAGTCCCGGTGGACACATTGGCTGGCAACCTTAGTTGTTCTCGTCATCGCTGGCAAGGTGTTGTCTCTCCTCTCGGTTCCTTCCAGTCAGGTATCGGGTGTTGGTCCTGGATTGGCTTTGACCGTGCCACTCTTAGCGAGTGCAAGGGAATCTGGAGTGGCTGCTTTCATCCTCAAATCTGCACAGAGGAACTGGCACACAAATTCTACATTTTGCAAACTTACCATTTTGGTCTCATGGTCTTTCCACCTTCCTAGGAAGCTGCTGGTCCTGAGAAGTGCTGATCTTGTGACTGAAGAAGATTAACCTGTTTTCTTAAAATAGGTGCCGTTGTTTGACCTAATCTTTTTGGGGAAACCATGTCGGGATATTAGATCATTCACAAAACATTTAATTACTGAATTGGCACCCTCTTTTGAGGTTGGGGTTGCTTCCGCCAACCACTGCAATTGTCAATCTAAATCATTACGTTCCTTTATCCTTGTACCGGATTGATCATATCGATTAAATAAAACCTCAACACGCTCAAACTTGACCCAATCCAAACTCACCTCCCCCTCTGTCCCTCTCACAGGGACAGTGTTAGTCGTAGTAATAGTAATAGTAGTAGTAGTATTAGTAGTTTCAGAAACATCCAAGAAAAAGAAAAGGCAGCTGATAGTCAAGTGCAGCAAGAACAGAGGCGGAGGACAGGTCATGTTTGAGGTCCAATCCAAACTCACCTTGGTTCCCATACCGGGAGTCGAACCCGGGCCGCCTGGGTGAAAACCAGGAATCCTAACCGCTAGACCATATAGATATGTTCTAGTACAGAACATATCTGTTTCTGAACTTAATGTTTCTGTGCATTGTCCCATCATAGATAGACTAAATTAAATACAACTATTTAGTGAATTATTGAGGCCACAATAATTCACTAGGTGTTGTAAAATATCAAAGTACTATTGCAAAAGCGAACAGTGACCTCAAACATGACCTGTCCTCCGCCTCTGTTCTTGCTGCACTTGACTATCAGCTGCCTTTTCTTTTTCTTGGATGTTTCTGAAACTACTAATAGTACTACTACCAAGAAAAAGAAAAGGCAGCTGATAGTCAAGTGCAGCAAGAACAGAGGCGGAGGACAGGTCATGTTTGAGGTCACTGTTCGCTTTTGCAATAGTACTAATTGTGTCCTGTGAGATGGTTTTACTGCAGGCTGGTAACAGCGATCGCTCTGAAGGAGGGTCATAGACGGAATTTTTGCCTCGTATAAAAACATTGAGGTTTTTGCCTCTATCTGTGGTAGAGATTTAACTAGTGGTCTACATCAGAAATTGTTTTGGTCCAGGGTCTTAAAACCCTGGAAGGAGGGTATGTCGTAGAATTTCTGACCTTTTGACCTATATTTCTTGTCTTTTAAGAATGTCCGCTCATTTTCAATTCTCTCCTATTCTGTGCCAGTGGGACAAAAGTGAATGTTAAGTCGTGCCAACCTGTCTACAGAATGTGTTGACTGTCTTAAGGATTCGAGTTGTTATGGAACAGATAGGGATAACAGACAGACATTGACGCATTTAGATAACAAACAATGACGCACATGAGACATATAAAAAATGGCAGAAGACCGGAACTCGATAGTGATTTTGGCTTGTGTGTGTCTTGTTTGCTCCGGAGTGACATGTGGTCTGTCTGCACGGCCAACTCAATTCAACCTGCACTTCTGATAATGGGTAAATAAATGTGTTGTACTAAACTACTTTTGTTGCCTGTTTAAGCTTCGGACAAGCCACTACAGCGGTATTATTTGAATGGCAAGTTTGTCACTTCTATCATTGATTTGTTACTCAATATTCCCTCAGACCCTTGTAGTTAATAGTGCGCAGTGCAGTTTGTGTCAAATGGTGGTGAAAAAACATTGTCTTTTACTGACCAGTTCCTTCAACTAAGATCTAGTTTCACTTGTGTCGACAGTTCCTAATTGGCAAGGTGGACCGTTACAATTCTGGAAAAATGATACGGCTATCAGTATTTTTTTTATCCAGCTGACAGTCATAATTATGACACATTGTCACATTTACCTTGGCTACCAAGGCTAAGTATAAAAAAATTATCTTGGAATTATCAAAAATAAGGAAGCAACACCACACAAGTTCGTGTGCACGCTAATAAGAGTTAGTATCAGTTCGAAGTGAATGCTCTTTACTCACGGCAGCTGCTACCGCGCTTCATCCTAGCGACCCAGTAATCCTCAGGCCAATATTTATCCACTCAAAAAGTGAGAAAATTAAGTAATATAACAATCCATAGAGTTGCTTTGAAGCAGTACAGCATCCGCTGACAGGTCTCTATGAAGTAGCTGTCTGACGTCACTCCATCACACCCCGTTTATGTGGCATCAAAACACCTTGCTTAAATGTGTTACAGTTCATTTTGTCTCTTGACTCTATAAATTGGACGATCAAGCATTACACTTGCTCATTGAGTCTTTTCATTTATATAGTACACACTGTACAGACAGCAATAGCTGTCAACACTTAATATGGCCTCCGATCCGGCACTCAAATACATACGTGTGCAACATAAACACAAATAATAATTAGTATTGTTACAAAATGTACACCCACCGAACATGCCAGTTTATAGTGTTGATTTATATTGTATATTGATATGCACATGAATGCTATACAAAAATATAATTTCCACCTGAGTGTAATTTTAATTATTAGAAACACAGTGATGGATCTGTGTGGTCTTTTTAAGATTGTGACATAACAACTGCATTGCACCTTGCACTGCAGACATACAAACCCCGTTTCCATATGAGTTGGGAAATTGTGTTAGATGTAAATATAAACGGAATACAATGATTTTCAAATCTTTTTCAACCCATATTCAATTGAATGCACTACAAAGACCAGATATTAAACTTAATTTTTTTTTGCAAATAATAATTAACTTAGAATTTCATGGCTGCAACACGTGCCAAAGTAGTTGGGAAAGGGCATGTTCACCACTGTGTTACATGGCCTTTCCTTTTAACAACACTCAGTAAACGTTTGGGAACAGACGAGACACATTTTTTAAGCTTCTCAGGTGGAATTATTTCCCATTCTTGCTTGATGTACAGCTTAAGTTGTTCAACAGTCCGGGGTACTCCGTTGTGGTATTTTAGACTTCATAATGCGCCACACATTTTCAATGGGAGACAGGTCTGGACTACAGGCAGGCCAGTCTAGTACCCGCACTCTTTTACTATGAAGCCACGTTGATGTAACACGTGGCTTGGCATTGTCTTGCTGAAATAAGCAGTGGCGTCCATGGTAACGTTGCTTGGATGGCAACATATGTTGCACCAAAACCTGTATGTACCTTTCAGCATTAATGGCGCCTTCACAGATGTGTAAATTACCCATGTCTTGGGCACTAATACACCCCCATACCATCACAGATGCTGGCTTTTCAACTTTGCGCCTATAACAATCCGGATGGTTCTTTTCCTCTTTGGTCCGGAGGACACGACGTCCACAGTTTCCAAAAACAATTTGAAATGTGGACTCGTCAGACCACACAACACTTTTCCACTTTGTATCAGTCCATCTTAGATGAGCTCAGGCCCAGCGAAGCCGACGGCGTTTCTGGGTGTTGTTGATAAACGGTTTTCGCCTTGCAAAGGAGAATTTTAACTTGCACTTACAGATGTAGCGACCAACTGTAGTTACTGACAGTGGGTTTCTGAAGTGTTCCTGAGCCCATGTGGTGATATCCTTTACACACTGATGTCGCTTGTTGATGCAGTACAGCCTGAGAGATTGAAGGTCACAGGCTTAGCTGCTTACGTGCAGTGATTTCTCCAGATTCTCTGAACCCTTTGATGATATTACGGACCGTAGATGGTGAAATCCCTAAATTCCTTGCAATAGCTGGTTGAGAAAAGTGTTTCTTAAACTGTTAAACAATTTGCTCACGCATTTGTTGACAAAGGGGTGACCCTCGCTCCATCCTTGTTTGTGAATGACTGAGCATTACATGGAATCTACTTTTATACCCAATCATGGCACCCACCTGTTCCCAATTTGCCTGTTCACCGTGGGATGTTCCAAATAAGTGTTTGATGAGCATTCCTCAACTTTATCAGTATTTATTGCCACCTTTCCCAACTTCTTTGTCACGTGTTGCTGGCATCAAATTCTAAAGTTAAGGATTATTTGCAAAAAAAAAAAGTTTATCAGTTTGAACATCAAATATGTTGTCTTTGTAGCATATTCAACTGAATATGGGTTGAAAATGATTTGCAAATCATTGTATTCCGTTTATATTTACATCTAACACAATTTCCCAACTCATATGGAAACGGGGTTTGTAGTTAATTTGTTTAAGATAGAAAACGCAGATGGTGATGGAAGACTTCCCTGCTGTGAGATGCTACATGATGTTGGTGGTGTACAACCTCTGGTGCAAATAAAAATTGTAATTAAGAAAATCCCCTTTTTTACATCTTTATTTACACCAATTGAATATCTTACCGATGAATACTGGTATCGATATGAAATGTTGATATTGGTATTGGTATCAATACAATTCTAACGATATACTTGCCTAGTGGTACCTTGGTGTTTGTTCCAAAAATCCCGAATCATACGAAAGTCGGATCAATTTTTGCTAAATTTTGGCACTTTATCTGGTCCCATGGTGGGTTATTCTACAGCCGTGGTCAATAAAAATAGCACAGAGACTTGTGGCGAGAATGTGTTGGTTGGTTGGGTGGTGGTTGGTATCAGTATATTTTGAACATGCATACAATTACAATGTGATACATCACACATCTTCAATTGTTTCATTACAGCATGTCCGAAAAGGAGGAGGAAGAAGCAGAGCTTATTTAATCCTTCCCCTTTTCGTATCACAGCAGTTTTATCCCATGTGTTTGTTTTCTATTTGTAACACAACAGTGAATCAATAAATGAGTACATAGATAAAGAAATATACAATGAGTAAGGAAATAATTATTAAATACCCAAATAAACAATAATTAAAGTTCTCATAAATCGATAGTTAAGTAATTTATGGTTCACCTATGAGATGAATAACGTGATCTATTTTTAAAAAATAAGGTTCAAGATGTTCATCAAGATTCTTCTTCTTTGTACTTTGCGAACACTTTTCTTAAAGTTTCTCACAGTTTCTGAAACTGGATCATATTAGTGCATTGTTTTACTTCCTTGTTTAATCCATTCCATAATTTAATTCCACATACTGAAATGCTAAAGGTTGTAAGTGTTGTACGTGCATACAGATGTTTTAAATTACAAACCCCGTTTCCATATGAGTTGAGAAATTGTGTAAGATGTAAATATAAACGGAATACAATGATTTGCAAATCCTTTTGAACCCATATTCAATTGAATGCACTAAAAAAGACAAGATATTTGATGTTCAAACTCATAAACTTTATTTTTTTTTTGCAAATAATAATTAACTTAGAATTTCATGGCTGCAACACGTGCCAAAGTAGTTGGGAAAGGGCATGTTCACCACTGTGTTACATCACCTTTTCTTTTAACAACACTCAATAAACGATTGGGAACTGAGGAAACTAATTGTTGAAGCTTTGAAAGTGGAATTCTTTCCCATTCTTGTTTTATGTAGAGCTTCAGTCGTTCAACAGTCCGGGGTCTCCGCTGTCGTATTTTACGCTTCATAATGCGCCACACATTTTCGATGGGAGACAGGTCTGGACTGCAGGCGGGCCAGGAAATTACCCGCACTCTTTTTTTACGAAGCCACGCTGTTGTAACACGTGCTGAATGTGGCTTGGCATTGTCTTGCTGAAATAAGCAGGGGTGTCCATGAAAAAGACGGCGCTTAGATGGCAGCATATGTTGTTCCAAAACCTGTATGTACCTTTCAGCATTAACGGTGCTTCATAGATGTGTAAGTTACCCAGGCCTTGGGCACTAATGCACCACCATACCATCACAGATGCTGGTTTTTGAACTTTGCGTCGATAACAGTCTGGATGGTTCACACAATGTCAAATATTTCCAAAAAAAAATTGAAATGTGGACTCGTCAGACCACAGAACATTTTTCTACTTTGCATGAGTCCATCTTAGATGATCTCGGGCCCAGAGAAACCGGCGGCGTTTCTGGATGTTGTTGATAAATGGCTTTCGCTTTGCATAGTAGAGCTTTAACTTGCACTTACAGATGTAGCGACGAACTGTATTTAGTGACAGTGGTTTTCTGAAGTGTTCCTGAGTCCATGTGGTGATATCCTTTAGAGATTGATGTCGGTTTTTGATACAGTGCCGTCTGAGGGATCGAAGGTCACGGTCATTCAATGTTGGTTTCCGGCCATGCCGCTTACGTGGAGTGATTTCTCCAGATTCTCTGAACCTTTTGATGATATTATGGACCGTAGATGTTAAAATCCCTAAATTTCTTGCAATTGCACTTTGAGAAACGTTGTTCTTAAACTGTTTGACTATTTGCTCACGCAGTTGTGGACAAAGGGGTGTACCTCGGCCCATCCTTTCTTGTGAAAGACTGAGTTTTTTTTGGGAAGCTGTTTTTATACCGAATCATGGCACCCACCTGTTCCCAATTAGCCTGCACACCTGTGGGATGTTCCAAATAAGTGTTTGATGAGCATTCCTCAACTTTATCAGTATTTATTGCCACCTTTCCCAACTTCTTTGTCACGTGTTGCTGGCATCAAATTTTAAAGTTAATGATTATTTGCAAAAAAAAAAATGTTTATCAGTTTGAACATCAAATGTTGTCTTTGTAGCATATTCAACTGAATATGGGTTGAAAATGATTTGCAAATCATTGTATTCCGTTTATATTTACATCTAAGACAATTTCCCAACTCATATGGAAACGGGGTTTGTAGATGTTAGTTTGCATTAACAAAAACAACAAGGTCAAGCAGTGAAGTTATCAGAGGGCAAAAGCGTGCGCGGAAAATGAGCAGGCTAAAATTAGCAGTTTTTGTTTTTAAGATACAAAGGGATGTAAAGATTAGGGGAATTATGAAAAAACGCATTAAATATCAGATAGTTCTCACAAAACCGGGATTGATTGCCAAACTTAAAAAACTCCCAGTGATACTGCTCATTTCCTGGGGAAGAAGGTACTGCGCTAATCGCTAGCGTAAATGCTGACTACAATACAATACACAGTAATGTCTTTTTCCATTACAAACACCATACCTCAATCTAAACTTTTATAAAACACATTGCTGTGTGAGCAACTAAGCTATTCATTTGAGCACATGAAACCTAAAGGCTGTTCTCTCCGGACAGAATAGTAACACAAAGTTAACCTGTGTGACGTCACATAAACCAAAAATTAATCGCAAGATAGATGTTTTGTCTTCTATCATTAAGAAACACTTCAAACCTCTACAAATTAAAACGAAAGAATACCCAGATAAAAATGATATGACAATAATTATAGCAATACTATTTATTGTTTATTCTGCTAAGGAAAGTGTTGTTTATTTATTTGCCAAAGCCTTTCAACAACAACACTACGGCATCCTGTTGGGCACATTCACAAACAAAACATGAATAAGCCGCTTGTTGCCGGCAACTTACTTACTACTGCCCTTTATGCCTAGGGCAGCAACAAATGTCCTTCACTTCTGTCGGTCCTGGGCCAGTTTCTGAATAGTATCTCATGAGTGATTTAGGTCCTTGAATTTTCTCTCTACTATTCTGCGCCAGGTGTTCTTGGGTCATCCCTGCTTTCTCTCCATTAAGGTGTCCATTGAATGAGTGATATTCAGAGCATCCATTCTGAGAATATGCCCAATCCATGTCCATGGTCTTCTCAGGACAATGGTTCCCATGTCCTCTTGTTTACATTAGGTGAGTCGTGAGTGATTAGTTCTTCATTTGTGATTTTGCTAGGCCAGAAAATGTTTAAGTAGCCTTCTGAGGTTCTTTGTATGGAAGACTGAGAGTTTATTGAGGTCTTTCTCCGCCATTCTCCAGCACTCCGATCCATAAGCAAGGTGGAGAGGACACAGCTTTGGTGTCGTCTCAGCTTTGTTTTGGTACTACACAGTTGTGATCTTCATACACTGTTCAACATTGTGAAGGACATGTTGGACAAGCGGTATAAAATAGATGGATGGATGGATGTTGGCTGTGTTTTAGCAGTTTCGAATGTCATTTTCTGCTTACCCATCACAACTGACAATGCTGCCAAGGTACTTGCATTCTTCTGTAGTTGAGTCATATTTTCCATTTACTTGTACTACTAATGGATTTGAGTTATTTAAAGTCATTACATTACGTATGTTTTGCCTTCATTGATCTTGAGGCCAACTTGTGTGTGAAGTCACACAGGTTTGTCGTCTTTGCTTGCATGTGCTGGTGTGTACGTTATAATAATGCAAGATCATCCGCAAAATCGAGGTCTTTCAACATACCTCTCGGGTGATCTTCAGTTGTTCACCTCATTACCCAGTCAATGGTGATTATGAAGAGAAGCACAGACATGACACATCCCTGCTTAACTCCTGACTTAACTACATTTTGTACTACTATTTTCCACACTGCATAAAAAGTTGGACTAAAAGCTCTTTATATATAACACAATATCCTGTGGTATCCCATAAGATTGAAGTATTCTTCACAAGCTCTCTCTACGGATGCTGTTGAACGCCTTCTCAAAATCAACGAAATTTATATAAATCGGTCTCTGCCATTTTGTGCACTGCTCTATGATATTGCGCAGTATAAATATTTGGTCAATACAGCCTCTTACTGTGCAAAACCCTGCTTGTTCCTTTCTGAGCTGTTGGTCTACTATGTCTGTCATAGCTGAACAATGATCTTCGAATACATTTTACTTGGAATCAAGAGTAGAGTGATTCCACAGCAGTTATTACAATTTCTGAGGTTTCCTTTTTGGGGGATTTTGACAACTATCCCGTCAGACCAGTCATCTGGAATTTGCATTCTCTCCCACACTGCTTTTTTAAGTGGTACAAGAAACTCTGCAGCAGCCTCTGGATTTATTTTAAACAGTTCTGCATTAAGGTTATCCTGTCCAGGAAATTTGCCGTTTCTTAAAGACTTATTTGCAGAAATTATTTTATCTTTGTATGGAGGGTCAATGCTTATGTTGAGATCATCTTTTGCTTCTTTAATTCCTGCCTCTGTTTGAGGTGTTGGTCTATTCCAGGGGTCAAATAAAAATGAGCTGCATAATAGGAAATCAAATAGTGTTCATCCTTCGCTATGTGGTAGGTTCCTGTGGACATTATCTCCTTTTGTTGACTCTTTTTATCATACGCTGTTGATGTGGAAATGTTTGCCTCTGCATTTTGTTGGTGTGGCACCGAACGGAGATGTTGACATGCGGAATTTCAAGCACTCTTCATTCCTAGCAGGTGACTTTTCAAATGATGCTACATATTAGCAGTAATGCTACTTTTTGTAGAAACGCTTTCGCCCCACACTTGACAAATTACGGTCGTCTGTTCAACATATTCCCACTTGAAGCCAAACCCCCGCCAGACGATGGACCCCCTGCTGTTTTTCTTGGGAATTAATTCTTCCATCATTTGTTACCAGATTCGCACCTTCTTTCTCTCGTATTACCACTCGCATTACAGCTAACATGCGGCTACCTCTCTGCTCAAGGAGGGCATATACGTATGTGACGTATGACGTGACAGTATGTGACGTGTGTAAGAAGTGCGCTTGTTGTCTGTGAGAAGGAGAGACAAGACAGAGTGAGGAGAGCCTGTAGTGTAATGCCTGCAGCTAAAATCCACTGCGTGAGAACGTATACTCGAATATCACGATATAGTCATTTTCTATATCGCACAGAGACAAACCCGCGATATGTCGCGTATATCGATATATCGCCCAGCCCTAATTCCCACTAATGATTTTGGTGAGCTTGTACATTTTCCTTTGTTGTCCTTTCTTTACTACATCTTCTGCTTGCGCTGCGAGACCATCAAGCTATTTAATTTATTCTGTTCTTGCCTTTTTCTTTACTGACTTGTTCACTTCTTGGTACTGGTGGTTGTAATTATGTTTTATCCTTTGGATGGATGGATGGATGGATGGATGGACTTTTAGTTAATTACAAGTTTATTTATCTCTGTTCGTTTCTTGATGGTGTCCCTTGTGTCTGCTGATATCCATTCCTTCTTTTCATTTACTTTGTAACCCAGCATGCTTCACTAGTCGGAATTATTGTGGTCTTGGTTCTGTCCCACATATAATTGATTTCTTGAGATTCATCAAGATCTGTTAAGGCTTTAAACCTGTTCTTCAGATGCATCACAAAAAACAATTCTAACCTTGGGGCCTTTCAGTTTGCAACATCAAACTGTCTTCTTCCTGTTTTCTTGATACCTGCTTTCCTTAGTGTCACTCTAATTGATGCTACGACTAGATAGTGGTCGCTGCTGGCATCAGCCCCCCTCATCGCTTTGACGTCAAGGAGTGACCGTCTCCAGGTACCGTTATCATGATGTGGTCAATCTGGTTTTTGTCTCTGTCATTTGATGAAATCCAAGTTAGTTTATAGATGTTTTTATGAGGGAAGAGTGTCCCACCGATGACCAAATAACTGGCAGCACAGAGATCACTCAGCCTTTCACCATTATCATTAATGGTGAAAGGCTGAGTGATCTCTCTCTCTCTCTGTTTGTATTGTCATTTCCTCCTTTGGCATTCAAGTCTCCCATTACAATTTTTATGTCATGTCCTGCAATGCCACTTCGTCCAGCTTGTACCTGATCGTAGAAATCATCTTTATTGAGATCACATTCATTTGTTGGCGCGTAACATTGGAGAATTGTGGTGTTTATTTTCTTTTCAGCCTAATTTTGATTAGCCTGCTGTTGATGGGTCTCCATTCCTTTAAGGTTTTTACAACTAGTTTCCTTAATATGATTGCAACTCCCTCGTAGTGTAGGTTGTCATCTCTACCAGAGTACAACACAGTCTCTCCAGTGTTGGTAATGATATTTCCGGATCTTGTCCATCTACATTTGCTTATTACAAGATCTGATAATGCCTCATTTCTGGTGTAACTTGTGCTAGCTTCCCATTTTCATACACTGTCCTCACATTCCAAAAACAATCTTAGTTTTATGTTTGGTATTAAGGACTTCTGAATTCCTGCCAGTGGCTTCCTTCCGACTTTCACCACTGCCATTCAAGGATGCATCTACTGATGACTTTGGAGGCCCATCATGCCAGAACATTTTGGTTGTATTCGTTGTTTTCTGTCTTGCCTCTGGTGAGGGGCGGTCACATTCTTTTTCTCCTCCCGTCTTTTCCTGGCTTGCTCTCTTTTGTCTTGTCTAAACTTTTTTGAAGCCTCTTTCTTTGCGCTGTCCTCCAAATCTAAAACATCAGACATGGAATTGATTAGCTGGACTCTCGACTCTATTGACAAAATCTTTTCGACGAGGAAAAGAGGTTCTGGGGAGCCTGGCTGCCCTGATGGAACCATTGCTGCGGGGTACGTGAGAGATTCCTGGGACAAAGTGGTCGGGCGGGGGGCGTGTGTTGGGCGTGGTTAAGAGGGGAGGAGTATATTTACAGCTAGAATTCACCAAGTCAAGTATTTCATATATATATATATATATATATATATATATATATATATATATATATATACAGTTATGTTCATAATAATAGCAGTGTGTTTAAAAAGGTGTGTAAACCTCAAAATTCTTCAAATAAATTGTATTTTAATGAACACAAATGCATTGGGGAGACTGCACATTCTATTTCAAAGCCAGAAAATTGGAAAAAAGTAATTAAATTTGACAATATTTTACAGAAAGTCAAGAAATATAAAACAAAAAAATAGCAGTGTTGACATCTTTCTTTATAAAACTCAAATGTACTGTATAAACTGAGAAAGGCTTGCAGATTCAACTTTCCTTAGAATTATTAAATATAATTTAGTTGCATAACCACGGTTTCTGATAACTGCTTCACATCTGTGGCACATGGAGTCGACAGGTATTGCAGCCCAGGACAATTGTACTACGTTCCACAATTCCTCTGCATTGTTTGGTTTTGCCTCTTGAACAGCATTCTTTATGTCAGCCCACAAGTTTTCAATGGGATTAAGGTCCGGGGATTGTGCTGGCCACTCCATTACTTGAATTCTGTTTGTCTGGAACCATGATTTTACTCACTTGCTGGTGTGTTTGGGGTCATTGTCTTGTTGAAACACCCATTTCAAGGGCATTTCCTCTTCAGCATACGGCAACATGACTTCTTCCAGTATTCTGACGTACTAAAACTGATCCATGATCCCTGGTATGCGATAAATAGGACCAACACCATAGTACGAGAAACATCCCCATATCATGATGCTTGCACCACCATGCTTCACCGTCTTCACTGTGTACTGGGGCTTGAAGTCAGTGTTTGCAGGACGTCTGACAAACTGTCTGTGGCCCTTGGACCCAAAAAGAACAATCTTACTCTCATCAGTCCCCAAATTTTACGCCATTTGTTTTTAGGCCAGTAAGTGTGTGCTTTGGCAAATTGTAACCGCTTCAGCTCACGTCTTTTTTTAAAAAATGGGACTTTGCGGGGGCTTCTTGCTGGTAGCTTGGCTTCACATAGACGTGGTCTGATTGTTACAGTACTCACAGGCTAGGGATGCAAATTATCGATTATTTCATTAATTGATAGTTGATAACCTTATCGATCGATCATCGATTAGTTGATAAAGCGGCGTTTTCCCCCCATCTGAGATTTCCCCTCAATAAGGTACAAAATCAAAATCAAAATTTTGCTGGTATAAAATACAAAGGACATTGTATTCCCTAATCAAATGTTTATTTGATACAAAAGTAAGTCATCTTTGTAACATGAGGAATATAATATAAAGTGCACTTTAGTCTTGTCACACATGCAAGACTTGGTAGTGGCAGCAGCCATAATAGCTAGCTTTATTTTATATAATCCCTCTTGAACTGGGAAAGGTGCCTAATGCCTATCTGTCAACTTGAAAAAATACAAGGAAGACATCCCTGAAAATTGTAACAGCAGGCAGCAAATAAGTAAGCCTGTTGGCTGTTGCAGTCTGCTGCAGAACTTCACCTTTGGACTCAGGTGAGGCTGACAAGAACTGAAGTGAAAAAACATGTCACTCACTCACTACTGTAAAGACAAGAAAAATAAAGTAACATCAAGTGCACAACATGCACAATGCACATCTTAGTCTGTCTCACAAACTATTAGAAGGCTAGCAGCCTGCAAGCTGCAACATTAATTGAATCCCTCTTGAACTGGGAAAAGTGCCTATATGACAGTCAACTTGAAAAAATATAAGGCAGACATCCCTGAAATTGTAAGTAACAGCAAAATAAGTAAACCTAAGCCTGCTGCAGAAGAACAGTCATTGATTCAACTTAACATTTGGGCTCAAGTGAGGCTGACAGAAGAACTGAATGAAAAACATGTCACTGCATAAAATAAAATAAAGTGCATGCACTATGCCCATCTTAGTTTGTCTCTCACAAACTATTAGTGTAAACATTAATGTAATAATCAGTCAGCTTGAAACAGGCTGACAACAACTTCAAGTAAACATTCCTGAAAGACAATGGTGATCGTGATAGTAAAATATTAAGCAAGCCAAGTTTAGCCAACCCTGGCTACAACAATCAACTTAATATTTAGATCATCAGGCAGGTGGACAATTGAAATTTTAACAAAGGGAAAAGTCACATTTTAGAGAAGGCTCTCTGCCTCATACATGTAACATGGCCCATGGGTACAATTGCTTATTCATTTTTATTCAAGTATATGAGCATGTCTACATGCTCAGGTGTGAGCCGTGAGCGCAGCTTGGTTACAGTAAGGCCACATGCTGAGAACACGCGTTCAGAAGGCACTGATGTAGCAGGGATACACATGTATCGTTTTGCCACTTTTGCCAACCTCGGATACCTTGCTTCATTTTTTCCCCACCAATCTGTGGGATGATTGGGATCAGAATCAAGGTTTGGCACAGCATCCTTCAGAAAACTGTCCAGCTCTCTCTCCACATCATTAGTGACCTGGTTGGTGTAGTAGGCACCCAGGAGTTGAACCATAGCAGATGTGTGTCTCTGTGGTGCAGCTTCCTGGACAGGCACGTCTGGCTGAGCCCCCTCCTCCTCCTCTCCAGTGGTACTGGCAGAGGCAGAGCTTGCTCCATCTGCTGTTGTGGATGTGGAGCTCACATCTTCTGCTTGAGCCAGTTCAAGCAGTTTGGCATTTGCTGAAATCCTCCTGGCTGGGCTGAGAAATGACAGGTGCTTGTGCCGAGGGTCCACCATCGTTGCTATCATTGGGGTTGATGTTAGGAAGTCATCAGATGCAATCTGTGTCAAATAAAAACAAATAAATAATATAACTTCAATTATTAATATAATAAGCAAGCAGTGCCACCTAACCTTACATGGGCAATGCATATTTTGTACAATGCTATGTATGTTTTGTATAGGTTATTTATTAGATGCTGCAATAATAATATTAATAATAGACATTAGCTGTTACCTTCATCCGTCTGCTCAGTGAAGCAGCCACTTTAGATTTGAATTCTGCCACTTTGCCTGAGTCTCCCTCGACTCTCTTCTTGAGGTGCACGTCGATTAAACCGAAGCTGATGGGATACGTGTTGGATATGGACACCTGAAGAAAAAAATATATATTAGTTGAGTTTATTTCCTTTGTATAGAAAAGTTTCATAACAGTACAGATTCACAGGTTAGGTAAATAGGTACAAGGTCAACTAAAAGAAAGCTTACGTTTTCTTTCCCCCTCTTTTTTTTTACTCATAATATATGACATTGGAAATATATTACACAGAGAACAGTGATATGCATAAAGTAGCATTCAAATTCAAATGACAAAATCGTGCAAGGGGGGGGGGGGGTAAAGTAATACTCTACCTCAGTCTCTGTAGACATCACGGTAGTTGCTGTCTTCAGAGCGACTACAACAGGGCCCATTTCCTCCATGATTTTCCAGTGGTCGTCTCTGATCTCAAGTGTCCGAGCATCAGACAGCTTGGTGAACGTGCGGTCTGATAGTACGGCGCACACCGCCCACCGCTGCTCCACCAGTCTCGCAAACATGTCACAGACTGAATTCCACCTCGTTTTGCAGGATTGAATGAGCTGGTGGCGTTCCAAGCCCATTTGGCCTTGCTTGGTTTCCAGCGCTTTGGTGGCTTTAGTGCTGTGCTTAAAGTGTTTGACCAATCTTCCTGCAGCTGCGATGACTTGGTGCAGGGTCCCAGCGAAACCATCGTTGATGGCCAGTTGTAGGGTATGGGTGTAGCATGGAACAGAGGCCCAGTCGACTCGAGGTTGGCTGTTTGCTAAGACGATGTTACTCGCGTTGTCGTGAACACAGGCTATCACTCGCCCGGTCAGCCCCCATGCATGCACAATTTCATTCAGCCGTTCTGCTAAATTATCAGCCGTATGGCTCATCGGCATACTCTCTGTGGCTAGGACTGCCGACCTCATCAGCCAGTCCTCCATGTAGTGGCAAGTGACGGTGATATAGCTCTCTGTTGTATTTGACGTCCAACAGTCAGTGGTTATTGCTACATGCGTGTTGGCCAGTCGTGCTTTCAGCTCGGCTTTCTTTCTTTTGTAGCGAGCCTCTATGCGGGTTGTTATTGTTTCTCGAGAAGGGATTTGGTAGTCTGGCTCACAATAGTTCATCAACTCACGAAACCCCTTGCCATCCACAATGCTTATAGGCAGCATATCCTTTTCAACCATGTTGCAAATCCTCTGGGTGATGCCCTCTGCCCGTGCGTCATCACACACCGCTTTTCTTTTGGAAAACGCTTCGGCGACGGAGGGCTGGCCTGGCCGTGCTCCGCCTCCACTCTCTCCTCCAAGCACAGCGGCATGTAAACTTTTTAGGTGGTAATTTAACGAACTGGTTGAATTGTTGTACTTCAAAACAGCCTTACATATTTTGCACGTTGCATCGTCCTCTTTTAGGGTGAAATGTTCCCACACAGCACTTCTCTTGCGTCGCTTCATGTTTGTTTTTCTTCTCTCGCATGTGGACTCTCATGTGTACAGCGGACATGTAGGGCTGGTCACGTGATGGTGTTGCTGCTTGGAAAAAGTACAATAAGCAACAACTCCCTCGTGTGGACTAGCGAGGTATAAACTCAGCATTACCTTCACACAGAAAACCACCGCACCGACCGTGACAGAACGGAATTGTCAATTAATTGAAATCGTTAATTTTAATCGGGTAATTTCTTAACGGCAATTAATCGAAAATCGATTAATTGTTAACATCCCTATCACAGGCCATCTTAGATCTTCTTTGATCCTCCTGGAGCTGATCATTGGCTGAGCCTTTGCCATTTTGGTTATTCTCCCATCCATTTCAATAGTCGTTTTTCTTTTTCTTCCTCGTCTTTTTGGTTTTGGCTGCCATTTTAAAGTGTTTGATATCATTTTAGCTGAACAGCCTATCATTTTCTGCACTTTCTTTTAGGTTTTCCCCTCTTTTATTAAATTCTTAATCAAAGAATGCTCTTCTTCTGAACAGTGTCTTCAACGACCCATTTTACACTGTTTTTCCAAGGACAAATGCACAGGCAGCATATGCAGCGTCAGTTGCCTTGATCCTAAAATAAGGGCCACTTGTTTAACATATTTTTTTTTACACATAATCAATGATGTCGCTTATGGAACGCAGCACTGCTATTTTTTTGAACACGCCCCTTTCAGTAAATGATTCAGTTTCACAGAATCAGCAGCATGCACATCATTCCTGTTGGGTCTGTTGGTTTTCTATACCTTTACTAAACCTTCTAGAAACTTACTTGTAGTGTAGCAGTTGAAATTCTAACAAAAACTGTGATTTATCTTGCTAGTGATGTGGGACTGCTATTATTTTGAACACAACTGTATATACAGTATATATATATAAGAAATACTTGACTTTCAGTGAATTCTAGCTATATATATATATATATTTATTTTATATATATATATATATAAAAGAAATACTTGAATTTCAGTGTTCATTTATTTACACATGCACACATCTACTCATTGTTGAGTTAAAGGTTGAATTATCCATCTCTTGTTCTATTTTTCTAACCATGCTGAACACCCTCTCTGATGATGCATTGCTGTGTGGCACGCACAAAAGTGCTTTCATCAAATGCACTAGAGTCTGGAATCTTCCATCTCTCCCTAGCATGGCCCGAAACCGGTCAATCCTTGCTTCCTGAGGAAGATCTTCACTGCCAACTTTGCAATGTTCCCTCTAATTGTTCATGTGTGTGAGCAAACACAAAAACTCCCTGTGCATTCAGTGGAGCACATGTGAGCAACATCACACGTGGCAATACCAGCAGCACACCTGTCTCAAACCAATCTTTTATTATAACAGTCAAATAAGGAGTCATTTTCATGAGATTATTTAGTAATATTAGTGATTTGGCCCACTTTTAATGAAAATAAAAGAAATCTTGTTTTTCATAAGCTATGGATTAGTATTGTACAATATGTCTGGGTGGGGGTCCTGCTTTGGAAATCATTTGTACCCCTTTCAGAGATCACATTTAGTTCCCCTTAAACATCCTCATGTTGCACAATGAAATGTAAGCATAGGATGAAGTGTGCATTCCTGTAACTTTCTCTAGTAACAGCGTTCCATGATTAATATCAATAAATTAACATTAATAATAAATGACAGTAGAATAAGCACACGTATGACTGAGGAGTTATAGTGTAACTTTGTGTGGTGTTTGAGTTGTCCGACTTTTTGTGTGGCCATAAACGCACCAGTGGCTTAGTGGTATGCGTGTTGGTGACAGCTAGATGACAAGTTGGTTTTGGCCTGGTTTGTACGGCAGAAAATTACTAGTTTTTCGAGATAGAAGTTTTTTACTCATGTTTTTGGTGTGGTTATGGCCGAATATCATCATCATCATCATCTGCAGTCACTCGTGGTCGAGTATGACTGTCCTCAGAATGGATGGGTTCCCATTCGGGAGGATGCCTACGCGTGACGTCTTTTAGCGTGGGGAGACTGATGCGCCTGCAGCCACCACACGGTCCTTAGCAGAGAGGGACCTTGATCCAGTGGCATGGATCCATGACGACTGGAGACCACCCTCTGTTGCAGCCTTCATCCGCCATCAGTTCCGTTGTGACATGCAGTGTCACCCTCCGCCACTTCCACCGTTGAGGTCTTATATCTATTTAACCCATAGATAGGGCAGTGGTTGGCGGACGCCAGGGCGTGTCCACACACTGGTGGGCCTGCACGCCTCGCCTCTGGGGCCCCGAATATAAACAGTTTTGCTCAATAAAGTGATCGATATAATTCTTGTCCTCGAAGCATCTCGATAGACGTTACAATAATTGAACGGTGTTCAATTGAACGGTGTTGACGAACACCGTTAGGGCCGCTTGTTGTCACTGTCACTCAGAGTTGCATTGCAAAATTACACAGAATAAATTGTGTTTATTTTGTTTAGAATTCAGATGGGATTTGATTTGGTGCGCGGCATATATTTGCTGTGCGCAGGGGATGCTTGAGCAGTGCGCAGTTGCGCAGGCGCGCACCTTAGAGGGAACGTTGTGCCAAGCACTTGGTAGTCCACTACTTATTCCCGGAGGCTATCCAGGTCCAATCGCAGCTGCGGCTTGGAACTTACAAGCGTATTTCTTCATCTTACTCGTCGTCGGCGTCGCCATGGCTGTATCTTCCTCGTTCTTCTGCTTCGTCTCCTTGTTGTGTACGCAGTTGTGCACTGCACTCTCTAAAAGCCGTAGATGTTATTGTCACATATGCATGTACAGTAGATGGCAGTATTATCCTGTTTAAGAGTGTCACAACATTGCTGTTTACGGCAGACGAACTGCTTTACGGTAGACGAAAACGTGACTGCTGTTGTTGTGTGTTGTTGCCGCGCTGGGAGGACGTTAATGAAACTGCCTAACAATAAACCCACATAAGAAACCAAGAACTCGCCCTCGATCATTCTACAGTTATAACGTGATTGGGCAGGCACGCTGTTTACATTGTGGGAAAGCGGACGTGAAACCAGGCTGTCGACACGTCACTCAGGTCCGCATGGAGCTGGAGGGGGCGTGGTCTCCAGCTCCGCCTGAATTTCGGGAGATTTTCGGGAGAGGCGCTGAATTTCGGGAGTCTCCCGGAAAATCCGGGAGTGTTGGCAAGTATGTGGTAATGCTAGTGAGTTCCCACAGTTTCCTGTGTTTTGCCCCAGTTTTTAAAGCTAATGCTAGCATTGTATGGACAGGATATACTTTATTTATACTACAATGTGGAAATTTTGTGTTTGCAGTGCAGATACAAAAAGTCCACAAAAAGACAACATGAAAAACAGGGGGAAACATCAAAGAACACAAAGGACATAAAATACAGTTAAAGGGCACAGAGCAGATGCAACCCGGGGACCTTTTCTACATACAGCTACAAAAGGAAAACGCACGGAGAAAGAAAAGAGCAACAAACAATTTATAATGTGCACGAAACAGACCCAACAAAACAACCAAGAGAGTCGACTCCATCTTGGGCTGCCCGCCAGCACTCGGCCTGACTGAATGAGCGAGAATCCGTCCAGAGAGACCAAAGTGTCTAATAAGTGGAGTGAATTGAATTTATATAGCGCTTTTTCTCTAGAGACTCAAAGCGCTTTACATAGTGAAATCCATTATCTACATCTTTAAACTACATTTAAACCAAGGTTTAAGGTTTTATTCGTCACATGCAGAGTACACCACAGTGAAATGCTTTTTTCCATGCTCTTCAGATATTGCGTACAGTGGGATCCAAACACTAGTTGCAGAATCTAATACACTAAATACAAAAAAATACAAAAATTTGAATAGCTCTGATGTACATTAATTACAAGACAATAAGTTGCACAACAAGTCACAGTAGTTATATCAGTATCAGTATCAGTACAAGTAGAAGTACAGTAGTCAAATACAGTACCAGTGCAATATCAAATAGTATAACAGTATATACAGTATATACAGTATAGGAAGCAACAAATATTAAAGTGTCTACAGTGCTACAGTGACAGTAGTATGAACAGTTAAACCAATACACATTCATTCACCATTCTTAGAAGCATGATGGAGTTGGAACTTGAAGTCTGCTTACTTGTATGTTTTCATTAATTACCATTTGCTTAATAGTGTTGTGATCAGAATTATATTATACAATGGAAACATATCCAAACTGTTTGAAAAAAAATTTATAAGACGGTCCTTTTCATTGTCAGAGAAACAACAGTGTCAATTTATCATGTGACTTTTTTGTTCTTTTTTGTCCTCTATGCAGGGATCATGATGAATGTGTCTCAGTGCTTGCAGGACTGCGCCTCTGGCACAGTCAGCAGCTGCAAGGTGGTCTGCAGGGTTATATCCTAAATCGAGTGTTCAAAGACAACCTGAGGATAGCGCTGCTCGGGGGGTATGTATACTTCTCTTCATTCATGATTCTCTTTTCTTGCACTCATCTTTTGTTTCACTCGGGTCATTATGAGTATTTTTTGCTTATTATGCACTAGGGCTGCTACGATATGTCAACAATAAAGTTTGTCGCCAACAATTATATTTGTCGACCATAGTCGTGACGTTATCACTCGTGTTTTTCCGGGCGGAAGTGGGTCACTCGCAAAATTCTTGTAATGTGTGAGGATAATTCCTCTTATTCTTGTTAAAAATATGAATACCATGCTCATTTAGCAAAGCGGACCTTGTTTTTATGGCAGTACATCTGTGATACGGGAGTATTTAAAGCAGAGACACACATGATGTTGGACATTTGGAGGCGCTTATGCCTTGCTAGCTAGCTAAAAAGAGTGAGAAGATGTGTGAAAAATAACTTTAAGTATCATTTTAGCCAAAGTCAACCAGCTAAACTTTGTCTACATCAATTAAAGTACTTTTTAAAGCAGTGTCAATTTGCAATGCCTTAAAACAGTGGTTCTCAAACTTTTTTTGTCATCCCCCACTTTGGACAAGGGGGAGTTTTCAAGCCCCACCTTCCCCCATCGCCCCAACAGAACGCTAATGCCAAGCTTAACATTTTCAAATTTATTGAACAGCAAGTAACATCAAGTTGTATACATTCAAACTAAATAACATAAAATAACATCAAGTTCAATAATAAATAAAATAACTGTGCAGCTGTGGTATAACTTGCATCAAGTTCAATAATAAATAAAATAACTTGATTCAAGTTTAATAATAAATAAAACAAAAGTGTTATAACTTGCATCAAGTTCAATAATAAATCAAATAAAAGTGTTATAACTTGCATCAAGTTCAATAATAAATAAAGTAAAAGTGTTATAACTTGCATCAAGTTCAATAACAAATCAAATAAAAGTGTTATAACTTGCATCAAGTTCAATAATAAATCAAATAGCTCGCATCAAGTTCAATAATAAATAAAATAAAAGTGACTTTCTTTTAATTTGTCTACGAGTTGTTCCTCAAGATCACTTGCAATGTCGCATATACGTCTCGCAACTGTGTCGTTTGACAGTGGGACAGCTTTTAATTTTGCTGCGCTTGTCTCGTCGAGCATGACTGACACTATGTCTGTTGCAGCGGGGAGAATGAGCTGCTCAGCAATTGTGTGTGCTTTTTTGCATTGTGCAATTCTGTATGCAACTCTATATGAAGCCATTTGAGCGTTACTGTTTACTGATGCAGCTTTTACCATGCGCTTCTCCTGTTGATGGTACTCTGCCAGTTTTCTTTGAAAGAAATCAAGTGGCTTATTGACGTGATTGGGATGTGTGGTCTCGAGGTGTCTCTTTAATTTGTTGGGTCTCATGCTGTCTGCTGCTAGCGGTTTTAGACACAGAACATACAGGGGTCTCTCCTCTGCCCCCACCACCGCTGCCGTGAATCCAACAGCAAGATACCCTTCATCATATTTTCTTTTCGGTTGGCTTTTTGGTCGATTATGCCCGTCAGATTTTTGTTTCTCTGCAGGCGCTGGCTCTGGCTCGACGACCTTTGAGGTGCGAGTCACAAATGTATCCATTTTGTGTAATTGTGGTCCACACATGAGCCTGCTACCCATCCGCGCGAAAGTTTGTTCCGCATAGCCCTGCCCCCATTAGTTACTGTTGCTATGTCTGTCAAACTCTCGCTCCTACCTAGAAATGTAAAGCCTACAGGAAAAATAAGTAATTTACATTTATTTATATAGCGGATTTCACAGACAGAATCACAAAGTGATTTACAGTGTGTATAGAAAATGAAAGCATAGTAAAAAAAAAAAAAATCTAAGAATATAATAAAAAAATTAAAACAATTTAAGTGAAATTTCCTCCCGTTCCTCGCGCCCCACCTGTCATGTCTCTATTCCCCATCAGTGGGGCGCGCCCCACACTTTGAGAAACGCTGCCTTAAAAAAAGCACACACACACAAGCGCACACAACGCAGAGAGAGAGAGAGAGACAGACAGGCACCAATGCGGAGGTATCATAAGATTAAACACACAGTCTATTAAATAGCCAACATTTGACGAAATAATCAAAGATAGAATTCAACACATTGAGTCTATGAGAGGGCTAAAACTGTCAGTGTTCCCAGATGGCTAATTTTTGTAACAGCACAGTTAGAGTATAAATAAATATGTATTATTGAATTTGTTCTCTTTGTTGTTGCACATGCCTGAAATAACTTAAGCTGCATTTAGAAGTCGATGGAAAAATTAGAGCCATTAAATATGTGTACACCTTATTATCTGATTAGTCGACTAATCCACTATCAAAATAATCGTTAGTTGCAGCCCTATTATGCACAAATTTATAATATCTCTATTAACTAACTTAATTGAAATTTTGCCGACAAATATATAATTTAGTGTTGTTGATAAGTGAAACAAGTTTGGAATGTTATCGCAATGTTTCCCACAGATTTCCAATTTACTTGTGGCGGTGGAGGCATGCTTAGGGGTGTGGTTTGGGAGGTTAATTATGATGTCATCATATAGTTTGCATAATTGTCAATAATGCATACAATTTATTTGAAAAGGCTAAAAAAATGCTACACATACTTTTCAAAACAAATCAGTCTTATTAGTAATTAGTATTAACGCATTTTTCTTGTATCGTTTTGCTCTGTTTTTCAATTTGTGCTGCTTATCGTACAATGTAACAAAGGCTGCACTTTGTTGAACATTATTTTAAGTTTCTAGACTCTTCTAGAAACGCGTCAAGATGGTGTTTGACAGCTGTTTGTGCGCATGTGCTTGTGAGGGGGAGCGTGACATTTGACAATTTGACATTACCTGTTAAAAAAAATCAATTGATAGACGCTACATTATATATGCATTTTTCAGTTCAGTTTAGTTCAGTTTATTTCGAACATGCATACAATAAAAAATAAATAAACACAAAATGGATAGATGGACGATAAAAAAGGTTATTGAAGACATCTCAGGACCACTAATGTATTAATTAGTAACCTACCATTTCAAACAGGCAAATTCCCAAACAAAATTAAAATAGCTAAAGTTGTACCGATTTATAAGACTGGAGACAAACACCAATTTACAAATTATAGACCTGTTTCTTTACTTCCACAATTTTCTAAAATCATTGAAAAACTGTTCAATAACAGATTAGAGAGTTTCACAAACAAAAATAGAATACTCGCTGAGAACCAATATGGATACAGAGCTAATACTTCAACTTCGATGGCTTTTGACAAAATTACAGAAGAAATTACCAATGCAATAGATAGCAAAAAATGTGCAGCAGCAGTGATTATGGATCCAACTAAAGCATTTGACACAATTAATCACAATATTTTAATTAAAAAAATTGAACGGTACGGCATCAGAGGGTTGGTCTTAAACTGGATTAGAAGTTACTTAACCAATAGTAAACAATACGTGAAGCTTGGCGAACACACATCTTCAACGCTAAATATGGCCTGTGGTGTACCCCAGGGATCTATACTAGGACCAAAATTGTTCAATCTTTATATAAATGACATTTGTAAAGTTACAAAATTTTAAAGTTAGTATTATTCGCAGATGATACAACAGCAATTTGTTCAGGATAGAACACACAGAAGCTAATACAAATAATAACAGAAGAAATTAACAAATTAAAAAGATGGTTTGACAAAAACAGACTATCCTTAAACCTCAGTAAAACTAAAATAATGCTATTCGGCAACAGTAAAAGGGAAAGTCAAACAAGTACAAATAGACGGAATAGAAATTGAAAGAGTAAATGAAACCAAATTTTTATGTATAATAATTGATGATAAAATGAACTGGATATCTCATATACAAAAATATACAACATAAAGTTGTAAGAAACACGTCAATAATGAGTAAAGCAAAACATGTTGTAGACCAAAAATCACTCCATATTCTCTACTGCTTGCTAGTGTTACCATATCTGAGCCTGAGATCAGTAGGTTGTGAGTTCAAACCCCGGCCGAGTCATACCAAAGACTATAAAAATGGGAACCATTACCTCCCTGTTTGGCACTCTGCATCAAGGGTTGTAATTGGGGGTTAAATCACCAAAATGATTCCCAGGCGCAGCCACCGCTGCTGCTCACTGCTCCCCTCACCTCCCAGGGGGTGAACAAGGGGATCGGTCAAATGCAGAGGACACATTTCACCACACCTGGTCTGTGTGTGACAATCATTGGTACTTTAACTTAAAGGCCTACTGAAACCCACTACTACCGACCACGCAGTCTGATAGTTTATATATCAATGATGAAATCTTAACATTGCAACACATGCCAATACGGCCGGGTTAACTTATAAAGTGCAATTTTAAATTTCCCGCCACAGTTCCGGTTGAAAACGTCTATGTATGATGACGTATGCGCGTGACGTCAATGGTTGATACGGAAGTATTCGGACCCATTGAATCCAATACAAAAAGCTCTGTTTTCATCTCAAAATTCCACAGTATTCTGGACATCTGTGTTGGTGAATCTTTTGCAATTTGTTTAATGAACAATGGAGACTGCAAAGAAGAAAGCTGTAGGTGCGATCGGTGTATTAGCGGCGGACTACAGCAACACAACCAGGAGGACTTTGAGATGGATAACAGACGCGCTAGCCGCCGACCTCACCTTGACTTCCTCCGTCTCCGGGCCGCCGACCGCATCTATGATCGGGTGAAGTCTTTCGTCGCTCCGTCGATCGCTGGAACGCAGGTGAGCACGGGTGTTGATGAGCAGATGAGGGCTGGCTGGCGTAGTTACGGTCAGCGAAAAAAGATACGTCCTGCACTGCACGTTAGTCCTTCACTCTCACGTTCCTCATCCACAAATCTTTCATCCTTGCTCAAATTAATGGGGTAATCGTCGCTTTCTCGGTCCTAATCTCTCTCGCTGCATTGAAAACAATAGGAAAATGTGAGCAGCCCTTCCTCCTGTGACGTCACGCTACTTCCGGTAGGGGCAAGGCCAATACAAAAAGCTCTGTTTTCATCTCAAAATTCCACAGTATTCTGGACATCTGTGTTGGTGAATCTTTTGCAATTTGTTTAATGAACAATGAAGACTGCAAAGAAGAAAGCTGTAGGTGGGATCGGTGTATTAGCGGCTGGCTGCAGCAACACAACCAGGAGGACTTTGACTTGGATAGCAGACACGCTATCCGACGCTAGCCGCCGACCGCATCGATGATCGGGTGAAGTCCTTCGTCGATCGCTGGAACGCAGGTGAGCACGGGTGTTGATGAGCAGATGAGGGCTGGCTGGCGTAGGTGGATAGCTAATGTTTTTAGCATAGCTCTGTGAGGTCCCGTAGCTAAGTTAGCTTCAATGGCGTCGTTAGCAACAGCATTGTTAAGCTTCGCCATTCTGGAACGCATTAACCGTGTAGTTACAGGTCCATGGTTTAATAGTATTGTTGATTTTCTGTTTATCCTTCCAGTCAGGGGTTCATTTCTTTTGTTTCTATCTGCAGTTAAGCCCGATGCTATCACGTTAGCTCCGTAGCTAAAGCGCTTCGCCGATGTATTGTCGTGGAGATAAAAGTCATTGTGAATGTCCATTTCGCGTTCTCGACTCTCATTTTCAAGAGGATATAGTATCCAAGGTGGTTTAAAATACAAATCCGTGATCCACAATAGAAACAGGAGAAAGTGTGGAATCCAATGAGCCCTTTTACTTAAGTTACGGTCAGAGCGAAAAAAGATACGTCCTGCACTGCACTCTAGTCCTTCACTCTCACGTTCCTCATCCACGAATCTTTCATCCTCGCTCAAATTAATGGGGTAATCGTCACTTTCTCGGTCCGAATCGCTCTCGTTGCTGGTGTAAACAATGGGAAAATGTGAGGAGCCTTTCAACCTGCGACGTCACGCTACTTCCGGTACAGGCAAGGCTTTTTTTATCAGCGACCAAAAGTTGCGAACTTTATCGTCGATTTTCTCTACTAAATCCTTTCAGCAAAAATATGGCAATATCGCGAAATGATCAAGTATGACACATAGAATGGATCTGCTATTCCCGTTTAAATTAAAAAAAATCATTTCAGTAGGCCTTTCAGTACGCTGATTAAAAAAAGCCTTGCCTGTACCGGAAGTAGCGTGACGTCACAGGAGCTAGGATTCCTCACAATTCCCCATTGTTTACAATGGAGCGAGAGAGATTCGGACCGAGAAAGTGATGATTACCCCATTAATTTGAGCGAGGATGAAAGATTCGTAGATGAGGAACGTTACAGTGAAGGACTTGAGAGGCAGTGATGGACGTATCTTTTTTCGCTCTGACCGTAACTTAGGTACAAGCTGGCTCATTGGATTCCACACTCTCCTTGTTCTATTTTGGATCACGGATTTGTATTTCAAACCACCTCGGGTACTATATCCTCTTGAAAATGAGAGTCGAGAACGCGAAATGGACATTCAGTGCCTTTTATCTCCACGACAATACATCGGCGAAATGCTTTAGCTACGAGCTAACGTGATAGCATCGTGCTTTAACTGCATATAGAAACAAAAAAAATAAACCCCTGACTGGAAAGATAGATAGAAAATCAACAATACTATTTAACCGTGGACATGTAAATACACGGTTAATGCTTTCCAGGCTGGCGAAGGTTAACAATGCTGTGCTAACGACGCCATTGAAGCTAACTTAGCAACCGGACCGCACAGAGCTATGCTAAAAACATTAGCTCTCCACCTACGCCAGCCAGCCCTCATCTGCTCATCAACACCCGTGCTCACCTGCGTTCCAGCGATCGGCAGAAGGACAAAGGACTTCACCCGATGCGTTTGGCGGCCCGGAGATGTAGGAAGTCAAGGTGAGGTCGGCGGCTAGCGCGGCTAGCGCTCCAACAAAGTCCTCCTGGTTGTGTTGCTGTAGTCCGCTGCTAATACACCGATCCCACCTACAACTGTCTTCTTTGCAGCCTTCATTGTTCATTAAACAAATTGCAAAAGATGTCCAGAATACTGTGGAATTATGAAATGAAAACAGAGCTTTTTGTATAGGATTCTACGGGGTACCATAACTTCCGTTACTCTGACTTCGTCACGCGCATACGTCATCATACCGCGACGTTTCAGCCAGATATTTCCCGGGAAATTTTAAATGTCACTTTATAAGTTAACCCGGCCGTATTGGCATGTGTTGCAATGTTAAGATTTCATCATTGATATATAAACTATCAGACTGCGTGGTCGGTAGTAGTGGGTTTCAGTAGACCTTTAAATATAGGAATACTGCCTGAAGCTGAGCCAATCAGTGGCTATGATGCTGAGCAACAGCTCGCATTTGTTTTGTCTCATCTAGTGGCCAATAATACTATCGTATTAGGGATGTAACAATATAAAAAACCTTTTCGCCAAGTGTTATGTAATATAATAATAATTCAATATAAAATAATAGACACAAAATATATTCTCGGCAGAAGAAACATTAAATATCACTCAGTGTTGAGGGAAAAAAATCCTGTAGGTTCAATGTGCACAATTGAATATCTTAGTTACTCAGACAACAATTTGTTCATACAAGCTTAGATTAGGGTATATTGTTTGTAATCGGGAAATACCTAATGTTTCTTGCAATTGTGTTAGCATTTAAGCTAGCTAGCCAGCCATCAGCACGCTAGCTTGCTTTCCCAGTAAATGAGCAGTATCTATGTTCCATGAGTTTATCGAATTATGGTCATTACAATGGTTTTACGATAATTTTGTTTCAAAACGGTTTATCATTATTACTGTTAATCTTTAAATATATGTAGTGCAGATCTTTTTAGTTAATTTAGCCATTTTTATGCTTAAAATGCTTAATTTAGGCCAGAAATACATAGACATGCTTTAAAAAATCTATGATGGAGTGAAGCCACAAAGAGTGAAGCATGTTGTAGCTAGGGATGACTGAAACAGGTAGCTAGCGAATGCTAGCAAATGATGCAAGGTTCACTGTGGCATTTGCTACACCAACTAATTAATGCATATTTTAAAGAAGTACCGGCATTTGTATTTGGCAACAATAATACAGACATACGGGTAGAATCAGTTCTACATTTAAGTGAGGTTTCAGTAGAGGAAGTCTTTTCTGTCTGAACTAGGGGTGTAATGGTATGGGTATTTTATCGAACCGTTTCGGTACGGGGACTCCGGTTCGGTGCGGAGGTGTACCGAACGAGTTTCCACACGGACATATTAAGTAGCGTACTGCACGTTGTGTAAACAATACTCAAAGTGCCGGACACCTGAGGCACCCAAGAAACCCCGCCCCGACAGCCCCGCAATAGAGGACACGCCCGGCGAAAAGAGGACACACAGCAAGTCTATCCCAGCCCGTTAGCCGCAGGCACGCCAACAAAAGAGGACATGTCCGGTTAAACCGATCGCTGCTAGCACCGGGCCAGGCCCCGACCACACGTCTTCCCAACCCGCGGGGCCGCCCGGGCGGAACGCCCCAAACGTCCGGCACCCCGAGTTATGGTTGCGTGTATTAACAATGTACGTTCAGGGTTAAGAAGGTTAAAAACAAAAAAATTGTGCACGCAGCAGCATTGGTGAGGGAGGGGGAAAGACAGAGAGAGCGAGAGAGTTATGATAAACGCGCATGCTTTTTATCCATAGATTTATCAGATTTAAATTTTTATTATCTATAGCAGGGGTGTCAAAAGTGTGCCCCGGAGGCCATTTGCAGCCCACAGCTAATGTTTTAAAGGCCCACGGCACATTCTAGAAATACTATTAAAATAAACAAAAACATAACAAAAGTGAAATAAGAAAGCTTAAAGATTAAATGTAATTTAGAAAAAGTTGCAATGTTGACTAATAAAACAAAGCTGTTTTTTTTTTCTTTCAAACTGTCATTGCTCAAAACATAATATTGAATCAAAATCAATGTTATTATGAATTATTGACCTATCCATGGTTCCCATTACTTCATATCAAATATTCCACCAAGAAAAATATTTTTGGTGGAAGATTTTGCAAATTTGGTAAATAAATAACCAAAAAAATGTATATTTTGTTGTTTTCTTACTGTACCGAAAATGAACCGAACCGTGACCTCTAAACCGAGGTACGCATCGAACCAAAATTTTTGTGTACCGTTACACCCCTAGTCTGAACCATTTCATGTCTGACTGTTTCACCAACATACATCATTACAGTTGATGAATACAAATACTAATAATGGATTGGGTTTATTTGGAATTTGTTTTTCATATTTCAGATATCCTAAGCACTTTACAGTGAAACCCACTATTCATTTATTCCGCAGTCACCCACTGGATTTCTGCTATTCGTGGTGGTTGTGTGCTGAGACCACCTGCCCGCGAATACCAAGTCAACGCGAGCAATAAGGACAGCCATAAAATGATTTTTTGATACTCTAATCTAGCCTGTACCATACTTCTCCTTTACTGTGATCTTGGTCCCCCAGCTGTATAGTGTATAGAGTATATTAATAATCTTTTTGCCATCTGTTAAACGTCTTTCTAATGACATTGTTCACATTACATATCAAAACAGAAAGCTGCATCTGTGCTCAAGAGCGCAATACAAGACATTGCAGAATGGGTGATGCATTAATGGCACTAGTCACGTCCGTTGTGTCCTTGGGCAAGACACTTCACCCTTTGCCTCTGATGGCTGCTGGTTAGCGCCTTGCATGGCAGCTCCCGCCATCAGTGTGTGAATGTGTGTGTGAATGGGTGAATGTGGAAATACTGTCAAAGCGCTTTGAGTACCTTGAAGGTAGAAAAGCGCTATACAAGTATAACCCATTTATCATTTATTATTTACTAACATTGTAAAAAAAAAAATTGTATGGGTTAAAGCAGTGGTCCCCAACCTTTTTTGCACCACAGACTAGTTTAATGTAGGCACTATTTTCAGGGACCGGCTTTCCACTTGTGCCAGATAAATACAGCAAAAATAAGTGCATGAAAAATACAACTCACTATAACGCTGAATTAGTGGGAGCCCTGGGCTTGTTTCTTTGCAATGAGATGCAGATGGAAATCAGCCTTTGGCTACAATCTGTCACATTTCTATTTTATGTGTTCAATAATGTGCATGTATCATGACACTGAGTTATAACAAATGGCTTCCTATGAGGAATTTCATTGTACATCTATAAACAAGCTTATTGGTGTGTCTAGTAGGACAGGCGAAAGTAAAGTCGGAGAAAATGCAGTCGCAAGGCGTGTGTATGTGTGTGTAGGTGTGTGTGTGCATGGTGCGCGTGTCCAATTCACAAACCTCCTTATAGCATGGATGCATGAGTCAGTATCTAGTGTGTAGGCTACCTCCAAATGCACCGCTCTACTGCTCATACAAGTAAAGAGGGCCCCATACCTCTTGACTAGGCTCCTCCCTCTTTTGACTGTGATTGGCCCAAAGTAGTCTAACCCGACATTAGTAAAGGGAGGGAGGTCAGGGAGGATTCTCTCTTGGGGTAAACTTGCCATTTTTTGCTCTCCTGTTTTTCCTCTAACACGTCGACACACAACACACTTTGAAATCACCTTTCTGGCTGCAGAGTTTCCCTTTACCACCCAGTATTTCTTTCGGAGCTCAGAAAGCATGTGGTTCCTGCCACTGTGTCCAGAGTGTTCGTGAATGTGGTTCGGGATGAGAGTTGAGATATGAGCATCTTTGGGGAGGATGCAGGGGTGCTTGGCTTCTTCAGGCATTGCAGATCTATGCAACCTACCACCTACCCTTAACATGCCTTCATCTAGCATGGGATCTAACCTGCTGTTGTTGCTGCTCTTACGAACACTAGATGAAGCCGTTTTGAGTGTTGCCATCTCCACAGGGAATGATTGTCTTTGGACATGGATGATCACTGACTTTTCGGCCTGCGAGACATCTTCCACTGTGAGGCGCTGTACACCAAGTGTGGACCTGAAAGTTTTGAGTTCCTTGTTCGCGTTGTAGCTGTGTGAACGGGTGGCAGTTTGACCTGAGAGGAGTTCCTTTTTCCTTTTAGCAAGCAAGCTTAGAGTGTTCTTCATCTTGAGATACCATGCCACTGCTCTAAGGAGCCTTTTAGAGTTTGAAAAGGAGGAAAGCAGCTGGCTTGTGGGGGTTTCAGTGTTTACCACTGTAGTGAAGATAGTAGTGTTCTTTCTGACTTCTGGGTCATCCGGTAACACTGACTTGGAGCCCAATGCTTCCCGTGCAGGCCAACTTTCCTCTGCTTTCCATAAAAAGTCAGGGGCATGTATCCATCTCCTTTGCTGCATCAATCTGCTGGTACTCAGCCCTCTGGAGGCATCGTCAGCTGGATTGTCCTTACTGCCTACATACCTCCATTGAGACAGATTTGTTTTGAGGGATACACCTTTGTAGGTGGCTGCACAGTCAAAAACCACCCTGAGTTTCTTCTTTTTGGGGTGGTACACTCTGTGGTGTGGTATGTACCAAACCTTTGTCTGGCTGAGCTCCTGCTCTGGCACCTCCTCAGCATAGTGGCTTTCCAGAATGTCATTGAGAGATGCAACACACTCCTGTTTGAGTTGCTGGTTCCTTTCCATTTTTCTTTTCAGGCTTTGGAGGCACTGTTCGGCACTTGGGCGGTTGTTGGGCAGGTTGACCGTGGGCTTTCTGAAGGGTAATTTCAGGCTGTAGTGTCCGTCCTGTAGCACTGCCTCATTGGCTATCTCTATCTTTAAAGATGTAAATCTCTGTTGTTTTACAGTTCTCTTATGTATTTTAAAATGTATGTCTTAATGTATTATTTTTGAAACTGCTCTGTGACATGTGCTGTTGACCTCTTGGCCAGGTCACCCTTGTGAAAGATCTTGATCTCAATGGGTTTTCTTATCTGGTTAAATAAAGGTTCTATATGTAAAACTTTAAAATGTCTGTAAAATATTATTTTTTCGTGTCAATGTGTAGGGGCCGAGCGTGGGCAGACGAGGGCACCTGCCTAGGTCCTGACCGGCACGCTCGGGACATAGAGAGTCTAGACCGCTACGCCATGGAACGCTGGGAGGTCATCCTGCAGTTTATGGTGGGTTCTACCACTGCTGCTGTCAGTCAGGATCTCGCTCAGCTGCTGACTCAAGCAGGCCTCATGAAAAGGTATGCTAGCCCCTTTCCGCTCCAAGGCCACCTACTATTCTAATGATGAAGCCATCTTCAGCTTTGAGAGCATGTATTCATATTTTTTTTATCATGTAAAAGAGGTCGTTCAGAAAGTCATTTTGGGTCTCGTTTATAGAAGTGTGCCAATGAATCCTGCAAAATCTGCGTATAGGCAAAAGCTACAAACGGTGTACGTATTACAATATTCTGACTTCAGTGGGTTCAGACATCCCTTTCTCCATTTTTGTGATTAATATTACATTTAGCGTGAGTTTGTACCATATAGTATTGTCACACAGATCTTAATAATTGCACCAATTAGCTTCAGGAAATTCAGACATTAAACTGTCAGGGCTGCGTTCTCTACTACCAGGCAATATTGTGATCCTGTCACCCACTATGTTTTTCAGTGAGGCGGGGGAGTCCCCCTACATCACCTCTGCGGGGTTCCAGTTCCTCCTCCTGGACACAACCTCTCAGTTGTGGTATTTTACCCTACAATACCTCAAAACTGCTCAGGTATAGTTACGTATGTGTTGACCTGCACTTGGTACTGTATTTTTATTGTAATCGTGTGTGTTGTTTGTGACACACAAATTTCCCCTGAGGGGGATTAATAAAATATCCATCTAGCTTTACAACATGGTAATGTGACTTTACGTAATGTAAACAAGCTGTCATAACAGCTTTCAATATTCTAAATCAGGGGTGTAAAAACTATGGCCCGCGGGCCAAGTGCTGCCCGCCGGCGTGTTCATTATGGCCCACAAGATGTCAGGAGTTTAATGAATCTGGCCCACTGGTACCTCCAAATTTTTTTTAATGTCATGTCATCACGAAAACGGATACTTAATAAACACATATTTATCTCTGCGTTTAGGCCTCTTGACCACACACAAACGCATACTTTTGTCCTTAGAAACGCACCCCTTTGCAGACGCTGGCCAAGGTGAGGAATTCCAAAACTGTTTGCTCAGCGTATGCGTGCACACGGCTCAAACGAAAACTTGTACTCCTCTGATGACGTTATGGTTGTGTGCTGTCATTTCCAAAGCGTAAAAACACTGCCTTACATCGTAAGAGATCTTATGAATCGTAATTTTTTTTTTGTGTGTGTCTAAAGCTCGCATACGCGCCTGTGCTGCTGAAACCCAAAACTCGCGGAATTATAGAATAGAATAGAATAGAAAGTACTTTATTGATCCCGGGGGGAAATTCAGCACCACAGTTTGCTCACAATAAACACTTAGGTATTTTTTACATTTTAAATTTTTTACATAATTCACCATTATGGTGATTTATTACATGTGCAGTTAAGTGTATATTATTTCTAAAATCAGCGCCGAGTAAAAAGGAGCCCAGGAAACCTCTTGAATGTTTAAGTTCATAAAGCGCATGGACCTGCGTGCACCGCAGCAAAACTCTTGTGGAATTATAATGCATGTAGTCATCAATATAGTGATATATTACATGTGCAATTAAGTATACATTGTCTTTAACACAAGTACACGCTAACAAAGAGGAAGCTACATTATGTTTGTTTTAGTCGCTCAGGCGCTTTGTATGCGCGCGCACGACCAACACACGCAAGTTAACTTCATCACCTTTCTTAGGGCACAAAGCAAAAAAGTCTTTCTTGTCAAAGTTGTTTTATCAGCAATCGTTTCCAAAACAGCTGACTGTCATTGGCGCTGGCGGGACTGTCGCAAAGCTTATTTTAATGTCATTTAAAAAAAAAAAATCAATATAGAGCGAAAATAGCTGCATGTTTACGGTCAAACATACAGTAAGTCCTCTTTTAGTGTGTTTAAAGCTTGCAAGGCATTGTTTGTTTTTTTTTACTTAATATTTATTGGGGTTTTAATGGAACAAATTTACATAGACTTGACCGAAAACAAATATACAGGTATCCAAACTAAAAAAAAAACTAAAAAAAGTACAATACCTACATCCTACCTTTGAATAAATAAACAATTGAAAAAATGTTTTTTTATTGTTTATTTATTTTAAAGGTAAATTAAAAAAAACATAACCATAATAATCATTAATAAACATAACAAAACATGCTTGTGGGAACATACATATTTTTCCAGTAGGTTACTTATCATCTCAAAATGTGTTTCTTTACCAAAAATAATAATCATGAATGTTTTTCTAAATAAATTATCCACTTCAACCATCTTTTCTTGAACAGGTCTTCCCTTAGATTTAGTATATGAGTAATGTTCTCCATTGTCCATATTTCTTTGATAATGTCCAGCCATAGTTTTTCAGGTTTGTACCAGGATCGTGTGATGGCTTTCCTACAGGCTGTTAAAAGTACCTTAACCAAATAACGATCTTCTGTCCGTACAACTGACACTCAATCAATCAATCAATCAATGTTTATTTATATAGCCCTAAATCACAAGTGTCTCAAAGGGCTGCACAAGCCACAACGACATCCTCGGTACAGAGCCCACATACGGGCAAGGAAAAACTCACCCCAGTGGGACGTCGATGTGAATGACTATGAGAAACCTTGGAGAGGACCGCATATGTGGGTAACCCCCCCCTTCCTCTAGGGGAGACCGAAAGCAATGGATGTCGAGTGGGTCTGACATAATATTGTGAAAGTCCAGTCCACAGTGGATCCAACACATCAGCGACACTGTGTCCCATATACATAGTGATACACATCATTGGAATTTCATATTCCAGCACTTTACACAAAACTGAGTGTACTTCTTCCCAATATGATTTTAGCTTTGTACAGCTCCAAAAATTATGAGTATGATGTGAATTTATACAGTTACATTGTCTCCAACATGACTGAGATGTTAATAATATTTTACTTTGAATCTTAGGTGTAATAAAAAAACAAACCAAATTTTTCCAATTACAAACCCTCCATTGTTGTGTGATAGTGGAAGTAAACTGCGTTACACACATTTTATACAATTCCTCAGATGCAGTATCCACCTCTAATTCACCTTCCCATTTTGACTTTAAATACAATGTTGAATCACCTTTACATTCCTAAAGACTCTCATAAAACCTGGAGATAACTTTAGTACACTTAGTTTGGTTTATATGCACTCACATATCACATCAATCACAACATTTGTTTTGTATTTTGCATGTTGCATTTTTACTTCCTTTTAATAATAGTCTCTAATTTGTAGATATCTAAACATATCGCTGTTATGTAATCCAAATGTGTCCTTCAGTGTTTGAAAACTCTGCAATTCCTTTTTTTTAATGACAGTACTTATTGCTTTAATACCTTCCCTTGTCCACTGTTTAAATGTAACATCTCCTTCTCCTGACTTAAATTGGCTGTCAAAGGCTATCCATCAGAGCACTTTCTGGTCTTACCTTCAATCACAATGTTTAATAAATGTAAACCACAATTCCAATATGCCAGACGTTATTGTGCTCATGTTGTCTTTGAAAACTGAGGTAATTTAATTTTCGCATCGGAGTGATTGAATCTGAAAACCTGGAAAATGTGTTTTGATTTCCTTCCATCTTGCTGCATAGTTATCATTATTCCAACGAAAGAGGTATCGGAACTGAGCTGTTAAAAATATTCCTTCAAATTTGGGAGAGATATTCCCCCTTTGTTTTTGGGTAATTTGAGTGTTGATAATCTCACCGTAGGTTTCTTGCCACCCTAGACAAACCTGAATATAAGTTTATCCCAGGCTGTAAACTGACTCTGGGGGACTTCCACTGGTAGGGCTTCAAATAGGTATAACAACCTTGGTAATATATTAATTTTAATAGCATTAATTCTATTGATAAAATCTAATGGGTAGTTAAACCATCGTTCAATATCGTCTTTAAAGTTTTGGATTGCAGGAATATACAATTTGCCTTGTATAACTCACTTTGGTTTTTTACTACGTTCACTCCCAAATACCTTATTGATGTCATGTCTCATCTCAAATCAAATATTTGTTTGGTTTCTTCTGAAGGAACATAATTAAATGTCAATAATTGTGAACTTGTAATATTTAAGGCAGTGTTGTTGAGCTTTGGAAATGATAGCGCACAACCGTGACGTCATCAGAGAAGTACAAGTTTCCGTTTGTGCCGTGTACATGCATACCCTGAGCGAAGAGATTTGGCACTTTTCCCCTTGACCAGCGTTTGTAAAAGTCTGCGTTTTAGGGACAAAGGTATGTGTTTGGGTGAGGACAAGAGGCCTAAACACAGAGATAAGTATGCGTTTATTAAGTGTCCGTTTTTGTGTGGACATGGCCCAAATTTGTGACAGTATAATCGCTGAAATTTTGCCTCCATCTTGTGGATGTAGTGGATTGTCCGAAGCTTAAGCAGGCAACAAAAGTAGTTTAGTACAACAAATTTATTTACCCATTATCAGAAGTGCAGGTTGAATTAAGTTGTCCGTGCAAACAGACAAAATGTACCGAGTTCCGGTCTTCTGCCATTTTTTATGTCTGTTGTGCGTCATCGTTCCTTATCGAGTGCGTCAATGTCTTGTTTTGCTTTTCCTATCTGTTCCATAACAACTCGAATCCTTTAGACAGTCAACACATTCTATAGACAGGTTGGCACGACTTAATATTCACTTTTGTCCCACAACTGGTCCATTCAATGGCACAAAAATACAAGAGTATTGAAAATGAGCAGACATTCTTAAAAGACAAGAAATATAGGTCAAAAGGTCAGAAATTCTACTACATACCCGCCTTCCAGGGTCTTAAGACCCTGGACCAAAACAATTTCTGATATAGACCACTAACTTAAATCTCTACCGCAGATAGAGGCAAAAACCTCAATGTTTTTATACGAGGCAAAAATTCCGTCTATGACCCTCCTTCAGAGCGATCGCTGTTACCAGCCTGCAGTAAAACCATCTCACAGAACACAATTAGTGGCCTACCCTTTGATTTAGTAAGGGAATAACAAATACTTTGATCATGAACATCATTGAACATAAATAGATGCATGTATATAGACTTATGACTGTAAGACATTTGCAAAAATATTTTCCCCGGCATTTGCAATGGATGCAGTTACCAATATTGTTAATTATCAATTGATTTTGAACACACAACTGAATTTCATATTAGTCCATGTTCGATTAGTGCTCGTATAGATGGCTCGGTGGTGCCTCAGGCTGGTGGCCTGCCGACACCTCGTTGGGCTTTTGGCTGCCTTGGTGAAGAAAGAGATCCACTCAAACAGTCTGTCTCTCTTTGGGGTGTGGTTCAGTCCATTGGGCAGACTGTTCAGTGGCATGTGCGTGCTGGCCGAAATTGGGGAAAACTCAGGTAGAGTTGGAGCTGTGGGGGCTTTGGGGAAGGCTGGGGCAGAGTATGGGGCGTGGGGCTTTGGTCCAGGCCCTCGGCTTGCTTCAGGCCTCCTCGCTGCTTCGGCACTCCCGACACTTCTTTCCACAGCTGCTGGAGTCCCGGTGGACACATTGGCTGGCAACCTTAGTTGTTCTCGTCATCGCTGGCAAGGTGTTGTCTCTCCTCTCGGTTCCTTCCAGTCAGGTATCGGGTGTTGGTCCTGGATCGGCTTTGACCGTGCCCCTCTTAGCGAGTGCAAGGGAATCTGGAGTGGCTGCTTTCATCCTCAAATCTGCACAGAGGAACTGGCACACAAATTCTACATTTTGCAAACTTACCATTTTGGTCTCATGGTCTTTCCACCTTCCTAGGAAGCTGCTGGTCCTGAGAAATGCTGATCTTGTGACTGAAGAAGATTAACCTGTTTTCTTAAAATAGGTGCCGTTGTTTGACCTAATCTTTTTGGGGAAACCATGTCGGGATATTAGATCATTCACAAAACATTTAATTACTGAATTGGCACCCTCCTTTGAGGTTGGGGTTGCTTTCGCCAACCACTGCAATTGTCAATCTAAATCACTACGTTCCTTTATCCTTGCACCGGATTGATCATATCGATTAAATAAAACCTCAACACGCTCAAACTTGACCCAATCCAAACTCACCTCCCCCCTCTGTCCCTCTCACAGGGACAGTGTTAGTCGTAGTAATAGTAATAGTAATAGTAGTAGTAGTATTAGTAGTTTCAGAAACATCCAAGAAAAAGAAAAGACAGCTGATAGTCAAGCGCAGCAAGAACAGAGGCGGAGGACAGGTCATGTTTGAGGTCACTGTTCGCTTTTGCAATAGTACTTTGATATTTTACAACACCTAGTGAATTATTGTGGCCTCAATAATTCACTAAATAGTTGTATTTAATTTAGTCTATCTATGATGGGACAATGCACAGAAACATTAAGTTCAGAAACAGATATGTTCTGTACTAGATTATATCTAAATAGCTACTTTCCATCTGTAGTCCCTGGCTACCTAAATTAAGGGGATCCACAAATCAAGCAATACAATTATGACACTAATTAATCATAATAAATATATACATTCATAATAATCAATAATTAATCAAAAATAATCATACTGTAGCATGTAATCAGATTAAGAGAAGTCCTAAAATGCCCCTTCATGGACACATTCTTAATATACAATACAACCACACCTTATTGACATCATCACACAAAGACAATACATGCTCTTGTTCACATCTGTCATCATTCATAACAACAACCAAGATTTTAACAGCCATACCTCAAAATTTACAACAAAAATGCTCTCATGGATAAATATAATACTCATTAAATACTCATTAAATTGATGTGTCAACATAATGCCCATCTTAGTGACCGTCTGAGCAGCCTTGATTGCTCCAAAGCCACTTTTTAATTTCAAATTTTCTATTCCTTTTGTTATAATGTGGAGAAGGCTAATTGGTCTGTACATGTTCTGGTCTTCTTTATTTCCTGCTTTATGGATTTAATCGTAGTAGCAGTTTCTCGACGTGGTAGGTAAAGTGTTTATTTATCAATCGTTGTTATACGAGCAATAATACAATCCTTATATGTTTTTAGGAAGATAGTGTCCAACCCATATATATATATCTCTAGATCGTGAGTCTGATAATGCAGTGAAGATTTTGTTAAACTTTGTTTCATTTGTTAATTCTAAAATTAGTCCATATGAATAAATGACAATTATTTGCACTGATTTTGAGGGACTCTTTATTCAGGGTTTGTACAGACTGGATGAAATGTTCATTAAAATTATTACTTATGTCCAGACTGTCTGCGATAGTAGCGCCAATGATATTTAATGTTATAGTGTTGTTTCTTGTTTGCTCTCTTTCCGTAAGTTTGTATCTGGTTTTCCATAACTTTCTAATGTTCCCTTTTGCAGCTTTGATTAATTCTAAGTGAAAGTCAGCCTTAGACTTCCGCATAAACATTGTAACTTTGTACCTCCAAACTTTTAAATCATACGATCTGTATTTAGACCTGTTTTAATTGCTCTTATGAGAGCTGAGTCCTCATGTCTTTATTAGAATCCAAATTGTTTTATTAATCCAATGGTATTTTTAATTTAGCACTTTTCTTTCTGGTTTTGTTTTCGTGTATTTACAGATGTTCTCTTTGCTTTTTGTCATCCAATTGTAATTCTAGTAGAGCTGCTTATCATTTGTATCATGTAGAAGCCGTTTATAATATCCTTAAGTTTCTTTCTACGTGTTTTATTTAACCAGTCCAGATTAACGTCCTCCATGACGTTACTTCTTTCATACTATGCTGTTTGAGGATGTCTGAAAATTAATCAAGAAAAATGTCTTCAGCTGTGGTCGGTCGGTATACTATAATTACCTTGAAATACATTTCTGAGGAAAATGTGATTTTAATTTCAACATTCTCAAATTGATCTACTTTTAATGTTTTCCCTTTCATAATTCATAATTCCTCCCCCCTTTGTCACTCGATCTGTCTTTTCTGTAATCTTGTCCCCCGGGACATTAATTAGAACAAAAGTTGTTGTGGGTTTTAACCATGTCTCTGATAGACAAGGTAATCCGGATTAGAGTCTGACAGTAACTGCTGTATTTGTTCAGTATGTTTCCTGTGGTAGAAAGTTTAATAATGCGGACACGTTTGTTACTGAATACTTTCTACAGACTTCTGTCTCTCTGCGACTTTGTGTATGTAATAAGCAACTATAAATATTTGATATGCTTAAATTTTATTTTAGCTCAGCTGTTGTGTAGTTGCTAGCTCTTTGTAGCCTACAGTAGGAATGTCCAAATTGCAACCAATAGCTATGTTTTTAACAGACAACCGAAATAATTAAAAATGTGGTATTAGCGTATCGGTTCAATCAGCGGCAGCTACGCCCTGTTTTATCATTTGACCTAAATTTTTGGTTTCGTAGGCAGGACAGAGGGAACAATGTGGGTCATTAGTTGTCCATCTTATACCATTCTAATTGTTGTAAGGATAGTTCACATGAGTGGCCCATACCTTGAGTCCTACCATATATAAGAGTCAAAAGGCTCCTATTATGAGTCGTCTAATTGGTGATCATACACTTTGGCGGTTTGGGTGGCAGAACACACGGACGCACCTCAGTCAGCTAGTGCTAGGACAGTTGGAGCAGTCCCCGTCTTCCACTCATTCCTGGGAGGCGTCCCTAGTAGTTGTCAGCTGATGTCGTGCTGTCAGGCAACATCAGGAAGTTCCTTCTGTGCAGTATTGAATTGTCAGGGCACAGTTCGTAAGCAGGTCATTACAAGGTGTGTGCAGGTTGACCACAAAGGAATGCTTCAAAGATTGTGTTGAACATTGTCCGTTGACACTTATGTCCAGCAGGGGTCTGTTTGTATCCTGCTGTTCGTCCTGCTGTCACACCTGTATTTTTTGTGAGCATGTTCTGGCTACAACTTTGGAGCTTGTCTTGTTCAGAGAAGTTGGCAGTCCCCCGGCTGCACATCCTTTCCACCCTCGCTTGACCTAGCACAACCGTGGCTACCACCCAAGTCCGTCTGAATGGTTTTACGTTTTGTTGAGGTTTTTTCCTCCAGAATTTGGAACTCAAAACATGTATACCCATCGTTTTCATATCCTCTCGGTTAGTTCAATTTTGCATATCACGTTTTTTTAAAAAATTACAGTCTTAACTATCCCATTAATTGCTAATCAATAACCTTAATTCAAAGATTATACGTACTACTTCATGTGTATTTAAGTACCCTTTTAATTCACTTAAAGATTATGTATAAGTTAATTTAAACTATCATTTGTCTATCAGTAGGCGCGAGCAAGCTGTCATGCTTGCACTCTGACCTCCCGCTGTGCGTGATACTCTCCAAAACAAAGGAATATTTTTATTCACGTTTCTCCTTATCTTTCAGCTAAATATTTTAATCGTTTAACTTTTAACGTCCGCACTGTGTTTATTTTTATTGTCTGCATTTTAATTTTGCTTTTATTTTCTTTCATTTCACTTTGTTGCATGAAAAACGCCGCACAAACATATCCTTGCCTTGCCCGTCTCCGACTGGTTATCCAACTTGGTCATAACAAACACACAAGGCCATGCTCTAAGCGCCATGCCTAATCACACTTCTCCTCTTTTTTTTTTCTTTTTTTCTTTTTAACTTTACATATCGGCTCTTATTCTAATTATTAATGTAGGCTGTTTTTTGTAATTATTATTCAACACTATTCACAGCAAAACAGTTATAAAGTTATAGTTATTCGCATTATACTCTCAAAATCTGTAGCTAAACTGAAAGCTGTTGAGATTTGGTTTGCCTCCTTTATCTCAGTGGCCTAGTGGTTAGAGTGTCCGCCCTGAGATCGGCAGGTCGCAAGCTCAAAACCCCGGTCGAGTCATACCAAAGACCACAAAAAACTTGGGAGCCAAATCACCAACATGATTCCCGGGCGCATGGTATGGTGTACTGCAATGTCTAAATAAAACTATAAATTACTCCAAACTAAAATGTCAGACTGCACTTTAAAGTTACTTTTATTAAATTAATTTCCAAACTAACCACCACCACAGCAGACATCTTCCTCAATCCTATCCCAATACTCCCATAAATTAGAAAGGTGTTTCACAACAGTGGTTAAGTAGTTATTTTAAGTAATAGATCTCAATATGTAGTAATTAATAAGACAAAATTTGCCCTAGTGTGTGAATGTTGTCTGTCTATCTATCTGTGTTGGCCCTTTGATGAGGTGGCGACCTGTCCAGGGTGCATAGTCAAATTGTGAAACAAAAATTAAAGTTAAATCAAGTGGAAATTGACAGAGTATATGAACTACATTCTTGAGAATAGTAATTGATCATTAATATGTTGGAAGCCACATATTGAACATATTAAAGAAAATATCCAAATCCATTGCTATTCGGTATAAAGTTAAACACATGCTGAATAAGAAATGTCTGCACATGTTATATTATTCATTTATTTTTCCATATGTAATATTGTTTTGAAGTTTGGGGAAATGTTTATAGAAGAATTATAGACCCAATACATAAAATTAAAAGGCTCATTTCAATAATACACAAAGCATTATTATTATGATCATATCAATCCATTTTTTAAGTCATAATGTGTTAATTGTTCCGATAATTTAATTTTAAAACAATGGCATTTATGTTTCCAAGTAAAGAACAACAGCCTTCCAGTTTGTATTCTGAGCTTGTTTACATTATGAGGAGAAAACTATCATTTATGGGGGATATTGATTTTTGAAATAGGTCAAGTAAAATAAAATAAAAACACAAATGTATTTCAGTTTTAGGAGTTAAATGATGTACCATCCTCAGTGATGAGCTAAACACATGTAGTTTTTTGTTATGGTTTAAGAGACCCTTGAAAAGTAAAGTTTTTGAACATTACAAAATATAGTAACAATTACTTTCATCTTTTAACGTTGATGTTCCAGGTAATTTAATGTTCAGTAATTGTATATCATAGGCCAATATAAGCTTTGGCTTCCGCCTATTCTTTTTTCTTTTCTTTTCTGTGTGTAAATGTGTATGATTGTTAATATGTCTAATTTACTGTTAAACTGCTCACATAAATTGGTTGATGGTTGATTATATGACCAAAATAAACTTATTTCATTTATTCATTCATTATCTATCGCACTCATAGTTTTATTCCATTTTGCATGTAATTATTCCTATTGATTTCTTCCCATTTCACTCAAACGACTAAACAAACAAATAAACAAACTTGCAGCTAACCACAATCAACAGCATACCATTTACGAATACCTTCATTTGTCACTTTCTCATCTTTTCTTCACTTCCGTTTTCCTTTACAAACAACATCCTGTATCCATCTCTTCCTTACACTTCACACAATGTTTCTATTTTCTGTTCTCCTAGAAACCATTCACATAACGTAAGGTTATAAACATCCTTTTCCCATATTTTCTCAAACCATCCTCTTCACCCTCATTCTGTTTTTTCACCTGCTCTCTCTTCCTCTCTCTCTCACTTTCTCTCCTTCTCTCACAATACAAACACAATAATCCAAAATAATCAGTCTTATAAAATAATTTTAGCTTTAGATATGATTTAGGGCAATGGTTTTCAACCTTTTTTTCCCAGTAAACTAAAGAAATAAAATACAGCATAATGTCATCATTTTCTGATTTATTAAATTGTATAACAGTGCACCATATTGCTCATTTGTTGTGGTCTTACTTAACTTATTTGGACAAACAAAAAAATAAGAATAACTAAAACGTTTTAAAAATTAAAATAGTGATTAAATTATAATAAAGATTTCTATACATATAATCAATCATCAACCTTCTTTGGATATTGCAATAGAGATCCGTCTGGGCTTGTGAACTTAATTCTAAATATTTATTTTGTTGAAGAATTATTCTTCTATAATTATATTTATAAAGGATTTTGAATTGTCGCTATTTTAAAATATTTAAAATCTCAGGTACCCCTTGGCATACCTTCAAGTACCTCCCTTTTTTGTCCGAGCGGAAACACCATACCCTCCTTTGAGAACTACTGGTTTAGCGTATAAAAAATCCTTTGTCTCATACATCATTACACTGTACAATTCCTCTTTGGGGGGCTAGGATGACAGGGAATGCAAAACAATAACAGTGCAATACTTTTTTATATCATGGTCGTTAATGCCTAGTTTCTCTTATTTTACTGTTCTATTTTTATTCTCCTTGTCTTTTTTTAAATTTTTTTATTCTGTTTCCATTTATACCCTTATTAGTTACTGTTTACTTTTTACTTCTTCTTCCTGAGGGAACTCTCCTGAAGGAATCAATGACGTTTTATCTGTCTATCTATCTATCTATTACTAACCCAAGCACAATTCATGACGTCATGCTCATCTTGCAGACAGTTATTTCCATTTAGTTTTATTCTCTATTTGTAATTCTACATGCACCAATGTCACATAGAAATTTGCTTTCTTTGTTATTTATTTACATTATTATTTCTGGTTTACTTGCTGTCTGTTTACTTAAGTTCTCATATTTTAGTCTGTCTTCCTTCTGATTAGAATTTGTTTAACGCTTCTCTACGTTTTGTTTTGACAATGGCGCTGAGTGGCTCTTATCTGTACTTCTTCAGACTCTATGTTTCACAGATGCCCTTAGATGTATTAGAATATAAATTTAACTTTTATTTTATTGTGTGTTTATTCCTAAAAAAATTAAAATGTCAATGTATGATCAATTTATCTTTATCAAATTTAAATTCAATATTATTAATTTATTTGTTGTATAACTATTAATTCAAAGTTACAATGTGTCCTAATCTATGATGTTCGTGCGTGTGTGTTTGTCTCAACTTCCACACAGAAACTGAATGGATCAGATAAGCAACAAGGCTGTACCAAAAAAAAAAGTATACTAGACATATAAATGAATGATGAATTAAACAATGTTTCAATGTCCCACAATCCGTATTTATTGATTGATATTTAAACGTGTAATTTTCCATATATCTATTATTTTACTGGACTTAGCAAGCACCTACTACTAGCACACTCTACAGACCGAGAATAACTGTTCAACCACACTTAGTAATGCCAAGCTAGATGCTAACTTAGCCTTACTATGACTCAGTAAGCAAACTTTTGCTAACACAATGCTAACCTAGCTCAATGCTATCCTAGCTCAATGCTAACCTAGCTCAATGCTATGCTAACACAATGCTAACCTAGCTCAATGCTATCAGTGTCACTCCTCTTCGAACCAATGCCTCACGCAGCTGTCACTCACACAGCCTCGTCACACGCACACACTCTTATCTCAAAATGTCTCCCAGCTGAGACTATATGCGTCACACAGTCACTCACACACAGAGAATTTACCAGCACAGTTAAAAGTAAATGCAATAGACAACTACTTTTCTCATCCAGAAGCACAGCTGTATCATATCAGAACCTTAATAATAAGAACAACATTTATCATTCACTCTTAGATGGACAAATAGTCAAGTTTAAGGAGGGTATTCTGGGCTTCCCTGCTTAGGCTGCTGCCCCCGCGATCCAACCTCCGAGAGCGGAATAAGATGATTAAATGGATAGATCATACACTCATATGTTTTCTGTACATAAACGTTGTCTACTTTCTCACACGCACACACATTTTGGACAATTTCGCAACTTTTGCAGATCAGCGTGGGTGCGAAAAAAGCGTGAGGGGAGAGGTTGATTTTTTTCAGAGGGGAATTTAAACAGATAAGAAACCAGGTGCTACACAAATGTTATTACAATACGCAGATATATATATATATAAATAAAAAAAAAACACACATTTTTATTCCACAAACCACTCCCCCCTGGTCCGGACCAATATAAACAACTAATGCACGCGTGATTTTGTGGAATCGGCCGTCTCATATCACAAAAACCAGGTTCCATCATTGCTCATAAAACGGCGATTAACCCGTTTCATTGGAGCAGCACCTGCGTTATCAAACTGACCAACACGGATCACTGGCCTCTAAGGCGCCATAGGACCACCAGGAATCACCCAGCATCCTACAGACATCGTGTCTGGTCAGTCCCATACAGTTTCACCAAGTTTCACCAAAGCTCTACCATATGGAGCCCGAGACGCCACCTGTCTATTCTGCAGCCATTAAACAGATTCGTGACAACTTGGCTCAGTTGATCTCCTTTACCGGAGTCACTGAATGGTCACCTAATATGAGGCTTTTTTACACGCTGAGTCACAAGGACTAGGGACCGCTGCAGTTTCCACATAGACAGGTGTCTCGCACTTTCACAGACGTATCAATTTTATATGGGCCAAATGTCACACCAGTTAGCAACCCTTGCCTTAAATTTATCTTTGTCCAACTCTGGCTAATTCTGATGTACTTGCAGAAAGAAGCATCCTCTGCCAACAACGACAGAGGATGAAGAGGTTAAAAGAAATTTTTCGTCTCACATCGTCTATGCTTCTACACTCCAAACCACCAAAATTCTATCAACAATCCCCATTTGTTAAAAACAAGAGATTACAAGTTTTCAACAAACACACAGACAAATGATCACATATAAAACAACTCAATCCAACCATAATTTACCCCATTCCAGGTTGTTTTTGGAGAACCTGACTAAACCTATCTTTTATCAAAAATAGATTCAGCAATTAGTCTTATCAATCCGGCTCTCTCCAGGCAGAAAATGTTTACACTTTAAGCAAAACGCTTACCTTGTATTAGATGCGCGCGTGCAGCACACTGTCTGCCTGACTGAGAGAGCGAGAGCGGCTGTCGACCTGTAGCTTCTAAACCATCCTGTTCGTGACGCCAATTTGTGTAGTGGATTGTCCGAAGCTTAAGCAGGCAACAAAAGTAGTTTAGTACAACAAATTTATTTACCCATTATCAGAAGTGCAGGTTGAATTAAGTTGTCCGTGCAAACAGACAAAATGTACTCCAGAGCACACAAGACACACACAAGCCAAAATCTCCCCCGAGTTCCGGTCTTCTGCCATTTTTTATATGTCTGTTGTGCGTCATCGTTCCTTATCGAGTGCGTCAATGTCTTGTTTTGCTTTTCCTATCTGTTCCATAACAACTCGAATCCTTTAGACCAGGGGTCACCAACCTTTTTGAAACCAAGGGCTACTTCTTGGGTACTGATTAATGCGAAGGGCTACCAGTTAGATACACACTTAAATAAATTGCCAGAAGTAGCCAATTTGCTCAATTTACCTTTAACTCTGTTATTATTAATAATTAATGATATTTATCTTTGTGGAAACACTGATCATCTTAATGATTTCTCACAATAAATATATATAGAAACAGATAAATATCAATATGCAACACTTTATTTTTATATTTTCTCTAAGTGCACATTTTTCAAATTGAACATTTTCAAATGATCACTTCTAAGACAGTCTTGTGAAATCACAATATCCCATTTTAACTAGCTAGCCACTAACATTTTTTAACAAATCATGAATTACTTTGCACCATGTTTGTACAAATAATAACTCATTTAAAATACAAAAGTAAACTCTCAAATTTTTAAATCATGTCACACTTTGAACTGGACACCAAATCTGTTATCTGTTTCTTTGTCAGTTAGTGGGAAGCCTGGCATTGCATGCTGTTAACTAGTGTGTTGTACTCTGGTGTGTAACTTGACACTGCAACTCTGAGTGAGACTTGCAGATGTGTATCAGTGAGGCGTGTTCTGTGTTTGTTATTGATGAAGTTCATGTCAGAAAAGGCTGATTCACAAAGATAAGATTTTTCCTCATTGTTTGCGGAACCTTCTTAATCTTTTGGACATATTTTCACAGCAATCTGGCCTTAAGCTTAATTATGATAAATGTAAAATGTTAAAGATCGGAAATCTAAAGGGAACGTCCTTTCGAATGGAATGCAAAGTGCCTGTTTTGTGGACAGATGGACCAGTTAACATACTTGGTGTTGTTGTCCCAGAAAATCTGGAAGATCTAGGCTCAGTAAATTATGATAATCGACTAAGAAAGCTGGACAAAATTATGCAATTATGGAAAGGGAAATCCCTAACCTTGTATGGTAAAATGTCTATTGCCAACTCGTTAATTATTCCTCAATTTATTTATTTGTTTTTGTCATTACCAGCTCCATCACAAAACTTTTTTAAGATTTATGAGCCGGTCTTCGATTTTGTCTGGAACGGCAAACCAGAAAAGATTAAAAGAAAGGTTTTGTACAAAGAGTATGAATATGGGGGCCTGAAACTTCTCAACCTTGAAGCTATGTGTCTGTCTTTAAAAGCATCAATTGTTCCAAAGATGTATTTAAACATTGAGTGGTACACAAATGTCCTGTTGGACAAAAAACATGTACTGTATCAAAATAAATTGTATCCTTTTTTACAAGTGATTCCCTCCCAGAGAGTCTGCTGGGAAACATGGTGGGGTTCATAAAGGAAACAATCCAGTCATAGTGTTGTTTTCAATTTTATGTGCCAGAAAAAAGAGACGATATTTTGCAGCAGTTAATATGGATGAACTCTAATATTGTAATAGATGGAAAGCCTTTCTTTTGGAAAAATATGTTTGAAAGAGGAATCATTTTTGTCAATGATATTATCAATGAGAATGGTAAAATTATGAAGTATGATGAATTTAGAGCTATGTATGTTGATGCTTGCTCAAGCTTTTCATTTTATCAACTAACTGGAGTAATTGGGAAAAGATGGAAACAAATAATTAATTATGGAACTACTAAATTATTAGTTTGTAAACCTCTAATATGAAATTCTAGTTTGCAAAAAGGAACTAAAATAAATAGAAAAATATATAATTTTTATTTAATGAAGAAATCTTTGAAGGCTGCCTCATACAACACAAATGGAAAATAGGAGGACTTTTTTGACTGCCGTTGCCATGGGATGCCATATTCAAACTAATCTATAAAACCACTATCGATGTGCAAAATCGTTATTTTCAAATTAAAATTGTTTATAACTTCTTACCCACAGGGAAAATGTTAAAATTATGGAATATGACAGAGTCAGATGATTGCCGATTTTGTTGTCAGGAGCCTGAATCCACCCTGCATTTGTTTTGGTATTGTCATATTGTGTCTTTGTTTTGGGTGGAAGTTGAAAAAATGTGTTTAAGGATTGGTTTGTTTATGAAGCTTAATGTGGTTTCTGTTATTTTAGGAGAGTTCATTGACAATCATGATTTAGTCAATTTAATTATAGTACTCGGTAAAATGTTTATTTTTAAGGCCAAAAACAGATATTCACTTAGTATTACTTTCTTTAAAACATTTATTCAGTATTTTCTAACTTTAGAAAGTTACATGGTTGAAAACGATAATGATGCCAAAAAGCATTAAAAAAAAGATGAGAAGTCCTCAAAGGCTTATTTTGAAAGTATAATTATGTTTATAGATTATATGATATCTGTTGTTGTGTTCCCTAATTTGAGTGACCTGGACATAATCTGGACTGTACATAAATGCTTATTTTGAAAATTTAATTTTGTTTATAAATTATATGCAATCTTTTGTGTTCCCTAATTTTTTTCTGTGTACATGAATGAAGGTGTGTGTTGCTGAGTCCGACTTGGACATTATCTGGACTGGGCCTGGTTTAAAAAACCCTTTAAACAAATCTAATTTCATTGACAACCTGGTCTGTTGAAGATAAGGCCCTTTTTTAAAAAATAAAATAAAATAAGATAAATAAATAAAAAACATTTTCTTGGATAAAAAAGAAAGTAAAACAATATAAAAATAATTACATAAAAAATAGTAATTAATGAAAATGTTAGTGGACCAGCAGCCTATACAATCATGTGTGCTTCAGGGACTCTGTCCCTTGCAGATGTGTTGTCTATGTTGTGGGAACCAGAATATTGGTAGCAGAAAGAAATAACCCCTTTTGTGTGAGTGAGTGTCGATGAGTGTTCATGGGGGAGGTTGTTTGGGTTAATGCACTGATTGAAAGTGTATCTTGTGTTTTTTCTATGTAGATTTAATTTTAAAAAAATAAAATAAAATTAAAAAAATATAATTTTTTTTTAAATTTTTTTTTTTTTTTTTTTTTTTTTTTTTTTAGAACAGGCCCGCGGGCGACTCATCTGGTCCTTACGGGCGACCTGGTGCCCGCGGGCACCGCGTTGGTGACCCCTGCTTTAGACAGTCAACACATTCTATAGACAGGTTGGCACGACTTAATATTCACTTTTGTCCCACAACTGGTCCATTCAATGGCACAAAAATACAAGAGTATTGAAAATGAGCAGACATTCTTAAAAGACAAGAAATATAGGTCAAAAGGTCAGAAATTCTACTACATGGACATTGTGAGTTGACATCAATAATGTCCAATCCCTCTCACCCCATGCACAACACTGTGGAGGCGGTGAGTAGCTCATTCAGCATTAGACTGTTAGATCCACAGTGCAAGAAGGAGCGCTATCGCAGGTCCTTTCTACCCACAGCCATACGACTTTACAACGCACTTCCGTGATAACTGATGTTTTTTTTTTCGTGGTGTGCAATACGGATGTTAGTGTTTTTTGTTGTGTTTTATCTTCTATATTAGTGAGCAATATGTAGTATTTATTAATATTTTTTTGTTTTTCATTATGCTTTACATCTGTTACTGTATGTAAAAACCTGCATTGCAACAACGCAATTTCCTATTGTGTGATGAATAAAAGTCTCTATCCTATCCTATCCTAGTAATTCAGGTTAATGACCATGAAGTCCACTTTAACTTTACACATTTTTGTGTATGACCCAATCCAAACAACCTTTCCCACTCATGGTGCAAATAAACTAACATAAAAAGTCAACACACATGCTCACTAGGGCTGTAACGGTATCAAAATCTCACGGTACGATATAATCACAGTATTAAAGCCACGGTACGATATTATTGTGGTATATTTCTAAAAAAAAA
>NC_084738.1:51328410-51375910 GCF_033978785.1 Entelurus aequoreus | reverse complement strand
GAACCAACTTCAGCATCAACTACCAGTTTCCAAAGGAAATTCTCGACCGGCGACGCCATCTGTTTCCGCTTCGCAAGAAGTTTATCACCGAAGGATGCCGTGCAGTCATTGCGGTGGATAAACTTTTTATCAACTTTACCGTGATCCGGAAGCCACGCCGTGGCTGTATTGTTAGCGTCTGAAACACGGTAAATGTTGTATTTTGTTTTTGTTATTTCATTATGCTTCAATCCCTCTTTTTTTTTTTCCCCCTAGAGTCACCGTGAGTCTCAATCAGTGGTAATACTTAAGCAATATATGAAGGATTATGGTGTTTGCGATGCCTGGCGTTCTTATCACCACACTCTTAGGGAATACACTTATTTTTCCCCAGTTCACCACTCACTCTCTCGCATTGATTACTTTTTAACTAGTAGCTCAATTTTGTCTGATATCTCAAACATTCACATTCATCCTATCATCATCAGTGACCATGCACCTGTCTCACTTTCCCTCACTAACAAAACTATCACTGCACCTATAAAACAATGGAGACTTAATACATCATTACTAAAGGACCCAGACTTCCTCAACTATTTTGAGAAAGAATGGACAGATTTTTTAGATTTTAATGATCAACCAGAAATCACGGCGTGCATTCTCTGGGAGGCCGCAAAAGTAGTTATGCGAGGAAAAATAATTTCTTATTCATCATACAAGAAAAAAAAGGAACGTTTACTAGAGCAGGAACTTGAAAATTAAATAAAAATATTAGAAATAGCTTATGCGAACTCACAAAATGAACATACTCTGAACGAACTGAGAAAACTCAAATTAGATTTAAGAGAAATAATTGATAAGAAAAGTCAATTCCTGCTCCAGAGGTTACGCTTAGAAAAATTTAAACATGACAATAAACCAAGCAAATATTTGGCTAACCAACCAAAATTAAACAAAGAAAAAAACTCCATACCATCCATTAAGGATTCAGCTGGGAACATTACTCACGTTCCTGAGGAAATTAACTCCATATTTAGAGACTTTTACAGAAACTTGTATACACCCCAGATTGACCCATCTCTTTCAGACATTGAGACATTTCTCAATGGTATAGACTTACCTAAATTAAATACAAGGCAAGTATCAAATTTAGATCTTGCTATTTCTGTAGATGAACTTCACGATGCTCTTCAACAGATGCCAAACAATAAAGCACCAGGGCCTGATGGGTTCCCTGTGGAGTTCTACAAAACATTCTGGTCACTGCTAGCTCCGATATTTACCAAAATGGCTTTAGAGATTAAAGAAAACTCATTCCGTCCTCCAAATATGAACTCTGCCACAATCAGTCTCTTGCTAAAACCTGATAAAGACCCAACACTTCCATCCAGTTACCGGCCATGTTATGTTCAAATAACAGACACAACAGCCTCGCTCAACTTCACAACAGCACTCTGCTTTATTTCAGTAACTTCCTCAAAAGGCCCAGCCCAACTACGGTGGCTTCAAGGTATCAAAAGGCACAACGTAAATAGCCTGAGTAAGACAGTAGAACACATTACCAATAGGCATTCAAGTATAAGAACAGTATTTAAGATTAACTTGAATGAACACAACATTTCCCCTCCTCTCTTAAAACTTCAAGTATGGAAGGTGGCCACAAAGTCCTGAAAACGCTCAGGGCGTGCACGGGCCCTAACAGGCCGAGGCTCAGGAGCAAGGGGGACCGGCAGTGGGGCCGGTGCTGGAGCAGGGCACTGCGCGACCGGCACAGCCTGGGCGAGGGGTGCTGCCACTGGATCGGGCACCGGAGGGCGTGGCCCCAATGCGGGAATGTTCGGTGCCACCCCTGTGACGTGAGGCTGGTGAGGAGGGGCAGGTACCTTGCGCAGGCAGCTAGCGTGCCAACGGGATCCATCGGTTAACTGAAATGAAGCTGGGCCCAGCTGGCGGCTGACCTGGTATGGAGCAGACCAGAATGTTGACAGTTTGTTGGCGCGGTGGGGCCGGCGCGCTCTGACCCAGTCCGACACTCTGACAGCTGGCCATTTAGCCCTGTGCTTCTGATCGAACCTTTGCTTCATGGAAGTTTGTTGTCCCTTGACGCGAGACTTGACTGCTGCTGAGCATGGTCGCGGGCTCGCGGCCATCGGTGGGCGGAGTCTCGACAGGGGAAGCACAAACTCTCGACCCACCATGAGGCTGGCAGGAGAGACCCCTGTTGTAGAGTGGACAGTCGCCCTGTAGTGGAGGAGGGTCTGATTCAGTGCAGCCTCCAGCGAGTATCCCTCGGACATGTGAGCACGCAGTCCATTCTTCAGTGATTGGTTGTACCTTTCCACCCCCCCGTTTGCCTGGGGGTGGTAGACGGAGGTTCTGATGTGAGTAACACCCTTGCTGGCAAGGTAGGCGGTGAACTCCGAGGACAGGAACTGAGGACCGTTGTCCGTGGTGATGGCTCGGGGTAAACCCCAACGGGAAAACAGGCGGTCCAGGAAGGCGACGACGGCAGCAGAGGTGACCGTTCCCATGGGAGCCACCTCAGGCCACTTGGAATGCAGGTCGTAGACCACCACAAGAAACCTCTGGTGGTGTGGCACATTATGCAGCTCACCACAGATATCAAGCTGGAGATGGTCCCACGGTTTAGTTGGCCAGTCCAGGGGCTGGAGTGGAGGCGAAGCGGGTGGCCCAGTCTTCCCACTGGTGAGGCACGCTGCACAGGAGCGGATGAGTCCCTCCAGGTCTCGATCGATGGCGGGCCACCACACTGTGTCACGGCACCTTTGCTTGGCTTTGACTATGCCAAGGTGACCCTGGTGTGCCATCTGTAAGACACACCCTCTGAGGGCTACTGGGATAACAGCGCAGTGTCCCCGGGCGATGCAGGCCTCACCCCAGCATGACAGTTCGTTCTTCACACGGGAATACGGCTCTAGCTCAGGTGGGACACGGGAAGGCCAACCGTGTCTGATGTAGTCACGCAGCATGGTGAAGACAGGCTCGGCTGCTGAGGCCGTCTCCAAATCACGAAGGGAGACAGTGTCCTTCAATGGTGAGTGGACCAGGTGGACCACGTCTTCTTCGTCCTCCGGGGAGACAGCGGGGCCCTGGGTGGTGGCAGGACGGGACAGGTAGTCTGCCACCACGTTATTCCTGCCAGGGGTGAATTGTAGCTGAAAGTCATACTGCTGCAGACGGTCTGACCATCTGTGAAGACGGAGGGGCCTGTGCCCCACACCAGAGGTAGACATCAGGGTCGTCAGGGCCTGGTGGTCCGTCCGTAAAGTAAAGGACCTTCCGTATAAGTAGAGATGCCAACGCTCACATGCCCATATACAGGCGAGTGCCTCCCGTTCGCCCACTGAATATTTCTGCTCAGTGGGGCTGAGCGCCCGAGAGGCAAACGCTACCGGTCTCTCTACGCCATCATGGATCTGTGACAGAACGGCACCTAGAGCCACTGCGGAAGCATCACAGGTCACGAATGTGGGGCTGTCCAGTTGGAAGTGCGCCAGGATCGGAGACGTGGTGAGGAGCCGCTTCAACTCGTCGAAACCAACCTGGCACTTGGGAGTCCAAGACCATGGTGTCTCCTGCCTGAGCAGCATCCTGAGCGGGGCCGTAATGGAGGAGTACTGAGGCAGGAACCGCATGTAGTAGGCTGTCATCCCCAAAAATGATGCCACCTGGGAGGCCGTCGCAGGAGTGGGGACGTCGATGATGGCATCCACGTTCGACTGGAGAGGCGAGATGCCGTCGGCGGAGACACGGAACCCAACAAAGTCTATGGCGGGTGCAGCGAAAACACACTTCTCTGTGTTCAGCGTGGCATGGTGGCGCTTGAGTGCGGTGAAAACCTGTTCCAGGCGGGCATCGTGTGTGGCAGCATCTGGCCCATGCACCACAATATCATCCAGATACACCACAGTCCCAGTGCAGCTAGCGAGGATTGTGGACATGATTTTCTGGAAACAACTCGGCGCTGAATTGAGCCCAAAAGGCATCCTCGTGTAGCGGTACAGGCCAGTGTGCAGTGCAGCTAGCGAGGATTGTGGACATGATTTTCTGGAAACAACTCGGCGCTGAATTGAGCCCAAAAGGCATCCTCGTGTAGCGGTACAGGCCAGTGTGGGTGATAAACGCTGTCAAGTCCCTACTCTCCTTATGTAAAGGGACTTGTAAATAGCCCTGGCGCAAGTCCAATTTACTGAAAACTCGGGAGCCGTGGAAGTGTGTAGTGAGTTCCTCCGTCGTAGGAAGAGGATATTTGTCAGGCACCACTGCCTTGTTCACTTGGCGGAGGTCGACGCAGACTCTCAGTCCGCCCGACTTCTTCTTGGCGATGACAATGTTGGACACCCATGGGGAAGCGTCGATGGGCTCTATGATTCCACCAGCCTGGAGGCGTTGAAGCTCCTGCGTAACGCCGTCCCGCAAAGCCAGGGGAACACGGCGAAGGGGCTGGACCACGGGAGGCACGCTGTGGTCCAGGAGTGGCTTGTGTGTAAATGAGCTGAGGCAGCCCAGGCCGTTAAACAGCTCCGGCTGGTCGTGTTGCCTCGGAGACGCTACGTGTAGAATCCGCATACCGCTGTTGTCCTGCAGGGTAAAACCCAGGCTAGTGAAGAGGTCGAGGCCCATGATGTTCTCGCCGCGGCGCGTGATGTGGAACGGGAAACGGTCCACAGCTGTAGAGGTGTAGCGAACCGGGAGGTAGAGAAGGCCGACGACATCGATTTTGCTGCGGCCGTAGCCACAGAGGGCAGTGGACGGGGGCTGTAGCTGTCTGTTCGGGAAGAGCAGGTTGCAGGTGTCGACATTCAGTAGTGACACTTTGGCCCCAGTGTCGAGGAGGAGAGGGACACAGCAGTCATCCAGGTAAACAGGGCACCTCGAGAAAGTCGCTGAGTGGGGGCCTACAGTGCGCACAGGCACCGCCGGGTCATGTGACTGTGCATCAGGGTAATCGGCCGGAGCGGACCGGCACCACCTGGCAAAGTGGTTAGGCTTCTGACAACGGCGACAAGTTTGGCCCCTAGCAGGGCAGTCCTGGGCCCTTGTTGCATGGCGGTTGGAGCCACAATTCCCACACCGTCTCTGTTGACGTGTTGGCTGGGGACGCGCTACCTGTATAGCAGCATCAGGGTCTGAGGTTGATAGCTGTTGCACTGACTGTTCAATAACAGGGGTAGGCCTATGAGGCTTATTTTCCGCAATTTTGGCCGCACATTCAGTAGCCGATTCCACTTGTATTGCGATTATTAGTGCGTCATCAAGTGTCAAAGTTGCATCCTTGAGTAACAACTCCTCCTGCACTCTGGGATTAGACGTTTTCTCAATGAGCTGGTCTCGAATGAGTTCATCAGTGAGGTTGCCGAAATTACAGTTCTGTGATAGGGCTCTTAAATCTGCTACATACTGCCTGGCAGACTCACCCGGGCGCTGACATCTTCGTCTGAACTCCAACCGGCGGAGTAGGATATTCTGTGATTTTACAAAATGTCCGCTCAAAGCTGTTATGACTGCATCATAAGTGTCCAGCGTACCGCTGAGAGAATTGAAAATTCTGTTCCCCTCCGCTCCAAGCAGGTGTAGGAGAATGGCGCGCTTCCTCGCGCTAGTGGCATTGTCCAAACCTGTGGCCAAAAGATACGTCTCAAAAGACGATTTCCACTGATTCCAGGGAATGACAGGATCGCCCGGGAGGGGTAGAAACGGGTCCGGAGGTGGCAGGGAGAATATAGGTGTGTCAGCCATCCTCGTTCGCCAAATGTTATGTTCAAATAACAGACACAACAGCCTCGCTCAACTTCACAACAGCACTCTGCTTTATTTCAGTAACTTCCTCAAAAGGCCCAGCCCAACTACGGTGGCTTCAAGGTATCAAAAGGCACAACGTAAATAGCCTGAGTAAGACAGTAGAACACATTACCAATAGGCATTCAAGTATAAGAACAGTATTTAAGATTAACTTGAATGAACACAACAGGCCAATCTCCCTGATTAATGCTGATCTTAAAATTATCTGCAAAGTATTAGCTCAAAGATTAGAAAAAGTCACTCCATATATAGTACATCCTGATCAAACAGGTTTCATCAAAGAGAGACAATCATCCAACAATGTTCGCCGTCTACTAAATGTGATAGACTATTCTGTTATTCATAATTTAAAAACAGCTGTTGTTTCATTAGATGCTGGAAAAGCATTTGATAGAGTGAATTGGAATTTTCTTTTAGCTACTCTACAGAAATTTGGATTTGGAGACTCATTTATAGAATGGATCAAGGTCCTATATAGTTTCCCTACAGCCTCGGTTAGAACGAATAGCCAAATCTCCCCAAGGTTTAATCTTATGAGGGGCACAAGGCAAGGGTGTCCACTTTCTCCGTCACTGTTTGCTATATTTATTGAACCTCTTGCAACCGCAATTCGACAGCATGCAAATATTAAAGGCATCCATACCGCAACCGTTCATCATAAAATAAGCCTTTATGCTGATGATGTATTACTTTTCTTACAAAATCCACATTCTTCTCTTCAAGATACAATCTCACTTATCAATAAATTCAGTTATATTTCAGATTACTCAATCAACTGGTCCAAATCTACTGTGTTACCAATTAATTTTGACTTTCAGAGCACCTCATCGATTCCACTGCATAAAGGGAACATTAAATACCTGGGAATCAATATTTCCTCCACATTGTCAGATCTGAATCGCTTGAATTACTCCCCAATCTTAAAATTGATTGAGGATGATCTGGCGCGTTGGAAAGCACTGCCAATCTCACTTATGGGAAGGGTTTCTACCGTGAAAATGATGGTCTTGCCTAGGGTTAATTATCTCTTTTCAATGATTCCAACCAAACCTTCTCAAATCTGGTTTAAATCACTAGACTCACACATCAATCAGTTTCTTTGGAAGAGTAAACCAGCACGAATCAGCCTTAAAACTTTACAAAAACCCAAAGAATACGGGGGTCTAGAACTCCCAAACTTTTCCTATTACTTCCTTGCAAATAAACTACAATATATATTAAAATGGACCAATCCCACTTTATTAGATAGTTTATGGTTAGAGATTGAACAATCACTTAGCCAGGAGATCCCAATTTCTAACTTGCCCTTTATTAGCCAAATTCTCCGAAAACACAACTGCTTCAAAAGTATTAATATACGCACTACCTTAACAGCTTGGTGGGAGTTTTTGAAAATAACTGGATCCCCGCTCACTCCCTGTCAATTTATGCCTATTTGGAATAATCCTGATTTTCTTTTAAACAAGAAGCCATTGAACTTTCCAACATGGTATGATAAAGGAGTCAGATGTCTTGGGGATATCATCAATGCAAACAGTTCTATCTCTTTTAAAAGTTTAATAATACAATATGCAATCAATCCTAATAAATTCCTAGAATATATACAAATCAAATCTGTAATTAGCGCAAGATTCAACAAAACAACATGGGAAAGTAATCCTACGACCATTAAATTCTTCAAAACATCTGCCCCCAAAGCTTTATCCAAATTATATGCTCTCTTATCAAAAATAGATAACACAATAAGTATCCCAACTTCCAAATGGCACTCAGACATATCCACAAGCCTTGACCCAGAATACTGGAAACAAATATGCCTCAATACTTCTCGTTTGATTAAGAATCCGAATTTACGACTGATTCAGCTCAAAATACTTTACAGAATACATTACACCGGTCTAAGAATGTATAAAATGGGTTTAGCTGACTCTAACATGTGTGTACACTGCTCAGATAATAAGGTAGATAACTACTTACACTCAATGTGGTCCTGTGCTCCCGTGAGTAACTTTTGGCTTGGAGTGTGCGAGAACCTATCATTAGTGTTAGAGATTCCTATTCCCATCTCCCCCGCACTCTGCCTGTTGGGTGATCTCTCCGCAACTGACTTTGATATAAACAAAACATACCTCCTTATAAATGCAATAGGCATCGCCAAGAAAACTATTCTCATGAATTGGAAATCAAAAAATAATTTATGTATAAACCTTTACAAAAACATTTTATTAGATTATGTAGTTATGGAAAGAATGTCTGCTGAATCAAAACAACAACTGACAGAATTCAGATCTCTTTGGGCACCGCTAATTGATTTCCTGACCTGAATCCCATGGGGGACGGGGCTGGGGCTCTGTCCCGGGGGTCTTGCTCCGTGGGTGGGGGGTCGTGGGTGCCGGGGGGGCCGTGTGCCGCGGGGTCGGGTGGGCCTGGGGTGTGTTCCCTGGTGCCGGCCTGGCGGGCCGATCCGTGAGTGGTCTGGGGGCTGGGGTTGGATGAGGGTGCCTGGGCGGGGATTGGGGTGCGGGTGGGGCTGTTGGGGGAGGCCGCCTTGGGTTGGGCGGGGGCTTCCCCTCTCGTGGGTGGTTGGGCGGGGGGTTGCGCCCGTGGGGCCGGGGCCTTGCCGCTGTCGGGCGGGGGTCGGCTCGTGCCCCTCCGGCTTCGGGTGTCCGTGGGCTTCCTCCTTCCCCTGGGGCGCGGGGCGGGGTCTGCCCGGGGTCGCCCTACGCTGCGGCTGTGCGGGCCCGCCTGGTGCCGGGTTGGGGGGGCTGCTTGCCTCCCTTGTTGGGGCCCCGGCGGTGCTGCCCGACTGCCCTGCGGGGGTCTCCCTCCTGTGTTTTACTCCGCCCTTATTTATTTATTAATTTTATTTATGTATATACTTATATATATTTTTTAATGATCTATTTAATACATTTTATTTATTCTGTTAAATTATATATGTGTATATATGGGTGTGCGTGTGTGTGTGTGTGTGTGTGTGTGTGTGTGTGTGTGTGTACGTTTGTATGTATGTATGGTGGAATCTGTGTGTATGTATGTAGGTACATGTGTGTGTGTCGCTGCCCCGGTGTGCATTGCTGATCGCGGCACCAGGCCTGCAGAGATGCCATGGCATGCCGGCTGTGGGCGCGGGGCTGGGCCCTTATGGCTTTTTGCCGGATGGGGTGCCTGGTGGGTGGTGGGCGGGGGGGCCTGGACGTGCGGGAAGGGCTGCAGGGTTTGGTGGCGCTGGACACTGTTGGCAACCAGGCCTCATGTTTATTTTTATTTTATTTTATTTAAAGGGTTTATTTTATTTTATTTATTATTATTATTATTATTATTTTTATTTTTATTTTTTTTGTTTTGTTTTGGTGTATGTATGTGTGTGTATATGTGTGCATATATATATGTATGTAAGTGTATATATGTGTGTGTGTGTGTGTGTATGTGTATATGTATATGCATGCATGTGTGTATGTGTATGTATGTGTATATACATATATGTATGTATGTGTGTATGTGTGTGTGTATGTATGTGTAGGTGTGTGTATGGGTGTGGATGTCTGGTGGATCGATTGGCCTGTATGTGGATGAGTCGGGGTAGGTGGGTTGGTGGCCTCTGTGGTAGCTGGGGGTGTGCGTTGTTGTGGTTTACGGGGTAGGTCGCTTTTTTTTGTTTCGGTTTCGGCGGCCGTGGGTGTTTGTGCTTCGGACGGGCGGTGGTGGTGATGGTTGCTGTGGTACTGCCGGCGGTTGGCGTCGCTGTGTTGGGTTGGAGTGGTTGGGGGACTGTGGCTGGTATCTGTGTGCTTGTGGGGTTGTGGGGGCTGGCTGGCGTTGGCTTGCCGGCTGCTTTGGGGGCTGGCGTGCGGACGGGGTGCATTGACTTCTTCCCCCGTTGGGGGGCGCCATCCCCTGGCCGGAACTCGTATGGGTACGTTGCTGTGTGGATGGCCGAGATGCGGTGTTTGCATTGGGCATGGGGCTGTGCAGTTTTTCTGCGTTTGGTTGCTGGTATGGGCTCTGCGGGGTTGGGTTGGGGCGGGCGGGGGCTGGCTTTGTTTGGCGGGGGTGGGCTCGCGTGGCGTCACGCTAAAGTGGTCTGGTGTGGTTCACGGGCCGTGAGGGGGGGGGGGGGGGCGGCTTCCTGGCCGTAGTTCCTGGTTGTCGGCCGCATGGACTGGGGGAGGTGTCCGGGCCCTCTACTCCTCCTACTTATAGCACACACAGTCACACAAATATAGGACTTTGGGGGATTGTCCTGCGGGGAGGCATAGCGGGGGGTTGAGGATGCCTCCTATGGGGCTCCAGTCCTCCTGTCTTGTCCCCTGCTCGTCCATCCCTCAATCTTAGCTGCATATTAGACACTTAGGATTTGGAGGGCTCGGCTTGGTTGGGACCCACCAAGACCTTGATGTCCCCCAATTTTAATCGCATTATTAGTTCCCACAAGCATACATATCTCACTCACACTACAGTACACGCATCAATAGGGACTGGAGGTCGGCTGTAATGGCTGACCTCCTAATTTTAACTACACAGTAGACACTCTGGGGGCCTTGTACACATGCATGTGGGGGGGTTGGGGTTCGGCACACCCCTCATTGCCTCGTCGGCCGGCGCGGATTCCGGGGACTGCGTTCTGGTGGCCTGCCAGGCTTTTATTAATTTATTATTATTATTATTATTATTATTTTTTTTTTTTTTTATATGTATATGTATGTGTATATATATATATATATATATATATATATATATATATATATATATATATATATATATTTTTTTTAAAATAATTTTTATTATTTACTTACTTTATTTTATTTTATTTATTTATTTGTATTTGTTATTTTTAATTTAATTTAATTTGTATTTTATTTTATTTTTTTTAAATTTTTTTTAAAATTATTATTATTATTTTTGTTTAATCTTATTATTTATTTGTGTGTGGCGTCGCGCGGGTCTCGCTTCCTGTTGGGTGAAGTCCGTGCCCGTGTGGCCCGACCTTGCGCTGTGGGGTCTCTGTTGGCGACTTGATGTGGTGGCGGCGCGGCGCCCGTGTCTGGTCTGGATACTGTGTCTCGGTTGTTTGGGCGATGGTGTGTTTGTGCGGGTTTGGGTTGGGGTGGTGGGGTCTTTTGGTGTGGGGGGGGGGGGGGGGGTGTTGGTGTCTCTTGTTTGCGTGTTGGCGTTTGGGCTTGCTGGCGGGCTGGCGCTGGCTGGTCTCTGTGATCCTGTTGGCGTGTGGTTGCCGGTCGCGGGTTTTTTTTGATCGATTTGATTGGGTGGTGCTGGCTGTCTGGGGGTGTTGTGGCTGCTGTTTCTGCTGCCGTTTGTTTGTGGTGTGGGCGCCCGTGGCTGCTGGGTTTGGTGCAGGGGGGTGGCTGATGTTGTGACTGGTGGCAGCGCGCGCGTGCGCGTGGTGGTTGTCGGGGCTGACAAACTGTGTATATGTATGTGTATGTGTGTGTGTATGTAAGTATGTATGTATGTATGTATATATATGTGTATGTGTGTGTATGTGTACATGTGTATGTTTATGTGTATGTATATATATATGTATGTATATTTCTGGGGGTACGTTCTGGGCCTGCCTGTCGGGTGGGGGTCGGCGCCTCAGGCTACTGCATCCGGACCGCGTGTCTGGAGCTCCTGGGTCCCACCGTCCATCCCTTCCGGGTGCCCGTCTTGGTTGGGGCCTGCTGGGTCTGGTCCCTGCGTCTACTGTGGTAGCTTGGTGCTGCAGGGTATTCCGAGGTGCTGCGAGTTGGCCAGTTGTTGGGGTAGCGACCTTGTGTGTCAGCATGTCTGTGATCTTCTATTAATTCTTTTTTTTTTTTTTTTTTTTTTTTTAATAAATAGATTTAATTATTTATTTATTCTTATTTTTTAATATATTTTATTAATATTATTATTATTATTATTATGTATTTATTTATTTAATTTATTTATTTCCCCTACCTTAGGGGGAGAACTCGGCGGGGCGGTTGCTGGTTGTTCCATCTCCATCGTTGGGGTCCCTGCGGGTGGGGTGGGTGGTTCCCGTGGCCCCGTGCTGGGTGGTCCTGTGGCGGCCGGCTTGGGTGGGGTGGCCGTGGGCTGGCCTCGCCGCGCTCTCCGGGGGTGGGGTGGGGGGGCTCGTGGGGGCCCGGTTGCCGGTGGGGCGGGGGCAGTCTTCCCGTCCGGTTGCGGGGGGTCTCCGGGCCCCTCGGGCGGGGCGTCCCGCCTTTCTGTCCGTGTGGGGTGTGGTCTCTCGCTGGCTTGGGGTCTGGCTGCCCCCTGCTTTTCTCGTGCCTTGTCCTCTGCCGGGTGCGTCTGTCTGCGGCCTGCTGCTGGCCCTTGTGGGCGGCGCGGTGGGCCAGGCTCTGGGGTTCCTCTCGCTGTCCGGCTTGGTTGCGTGGGGGCGGTGGCCCCGGGTTCCCTGGGCACCGCACCTACTGTTTGTGGGATGGGCTCTCTGGGAGGCTGGGGCTGTACTCTGGCTCCCGCACACACTGGGAGTCAAATGTATTGTACATGCAAATTCCCATATACTCACACACATACATACACACATACATAGGTACCTATGCTCCCACATACATATACAAATAAATACAGTACATATTTACACACTCAAAGTTCGTACATCCACACGCACATTCATTATACAAACATACTGTATACACATACTGTACATATACATTCACTGTAAAAACATACACATACAACACATATACATTCACTGTACAAACACACACATACATATACTGTACATATACATTCACTGTACAAACACACATATACACATACTGTACATATACATTCACTGTACAAACACACATACTGTATACACAGACTGTACATATACATTCGCTGTACAAACACACACATACACATTCTATACATATACATTCACTGTACAAACACACATATACACATACTGTACATATACATTCACTGTACAAGCACACATATACACATTCTGTACATATACAAGTACATATGCACACATACACTCATGCACATAATCACGTTTCATCAAACATATTAACGTTGTTGCCCTAGGGTAAACTGGGTATAACACATGGCACACTGACAAAGCTTAACCTATTGTTACTATAACAATCTACAAGGTTGGGGCCGTACTCTGGCTCCCACACACACTGGGAGTCAAATGTATTGTACATACAAATTCACATATACTCACATACATACATACACACATACATGTACCCACGCTCCCACATACATATTAAGATTAAAGAACCAATGATTGTCACACACACACTAGATGTGGTGAAATTTGTCCTCTGCATTTGTCCCATCCCCTTGGGGAGCAGTGGGCAGCAGCGGCGCCGCGCCCGGTAATCATTTTGGTGATTTAACCCCCAACTCCAACCCTTTGTTGCTGAGTGCCAAGCAGGGAGGTTATGGGTCCCATTTTTATAGTCTTTGTACAAATACAGTACATATTTATATACTCAAAGTTCGTACATCCACACGCACATTCATCATACAAACATACACATACACATACTGTACATATACATTCACTGTACAAACATACATATACACATACTGAAGGAATCAATAAAGTACTATCTATCTATACTGTACATACACACTCACTGTACAAACACATATACACATTCTGTACATATACAAGTACATATGCATACATACACTCATGCACATAATCACGTTTCATCAAACATATATTAACGTTGTTGCCCTAGGGTAAACTGGGTAACACATGGCACACTGACAAAGCTTAACCTATTGTTACTATAACAATCTGCAAGGTTAATGTAGGTTGCTTCTCTTTCTTCCCCTCCATTTTTCTGCATTCTTTCGTATCTGAAGTTATCATTACGTACAGGTATACGTATTGTTGCATTTGAACAACTGTATTGTTGATAATAAAGGTAAAGTATTGGTATTGTTCATTATCAATAGCGCTATTTCTATTGGTATTTGTATTGCTCCATTTGTAGTGTAATAATGCTCATTGTCATTTCTGTATTGTTTTTTATTTTCGCTAACTGCTTATTTGCTATTAGTTTTACCATCATATTTGTACATGTCGTATTTGCTGATGTTGCTCTATTGTTGTTGTTGTTGTTGTTGTGTTTGCTGTTGTTGTTTTTGTCTCTCTGTCTAATCCCACTCTTGTCCCCACAATTTCCCCCTCTGTCTTCTTTTTTCTCTCTTTCTATCCCCTCCTGCTCCGGCCCGGCTGCACCAAATGAAAATATAAATACATTTAATAAAGTCAAAATACAAATAAGGCAACAAGAGAAGTATCCTACACTTCTCTTTTGTAAAGTAAATCTGAACAGCCGATATGGGCATCTACATCAACTATATGATTTGCCTGAGAGGCTGGACAGGACAAAAAAAAAAATCTATTTGTGGCGGACGTAATTCTTTCGTGGCGGGCCGCCACAAATAAATGAATGTGTGGGAAACACTGGAGTGTAATACAAACATACTTAAATATATGATTTGTGTATTGTTTTTTGTTGCAGTTCAGAAAGATGGACCTGGTGGAGATATTGTCATTTTTGTTTCAACTCAGCTTCTCTACATTGGGCAGAGTAAGTACATTATAATTTACCTTTTATCTTTTTGTGTGTTTGCAAAAATATATTCAGCCTTTTGTCTGGGTTTGCTTTTTTGTTGTTCTTGTGGATGTGTTTTTGTTGGCCTCAGGATTACTCAGTGGAGGGTATGAGTGAGTCATTACTCACATTTCTGCAGCACCTTCGGGAATTTGGACTGGTCTTCCAAAGAAAGGTGAGCACTGAGAGGGACAGGAAAGATTTGCTAACGCACACTTTTTGTAGTATTTTTTTTAGATGAGAAGGGACATAATGGTCCTCATGGGAAAGCTATATTTCTGCTGCAGCAAAACAGGGTCAACGTATATCATGTTTTCCTGCACCACTTCTCGAATATTATGTCACTTGTTTGGACAAACTGTGTAAAAAAGTTCAACCTCTGTATATGGATCCTCTAAGCATCATTGCTCTGACTGTCGTCGAGGCTTCCAGCACGCCCACACATCCACACATCCTGTGTAATTCCTGCCAGCTAGAAATTGGCTTCTATGTGTTAAAATCAATGGTGTAGGTTGTTCTGCCAAGATGGCGCTGACATCAGCCGTGTCGTTAGGGCCACAAGTCCATGTTGTTCCCTCTGTTGTCATTCGAGATAATAATAATAATAATAATAATAATAATAATAATACATTTTATTTACCGTATAAGGCGCCTTTCTGGGCACTCAAGGACACCGTACAAAATCAAAACAATAAAATCAAATTGGATAAAAACAACAATAATAACAACAACAAAGATAGAGAAGAAAAGATGATTACAATGAATAAGTCAAGTCAAGTCAAGTCAAGTCAACTTGACATTTTCAACAACTTTTTAGATTGAACCAAAGTGCTTTACAGGTTAAAAAAGCATGGAGCAAACAAAAAACAAAAAAAAACTAAGCAAAACAAAAAACAAACAAAGAACATAAACAATGAATGTGCTAAACAAGATAGTGCAAATGCAATACGGTAAAAGGCGTCGAATAAAAAGTTTAAAAATTTGCAGAATAAAAATAATAATAATAAAAGTGCGACAAATTGAAAAATACAACTAAAGCGAAGAGGTGGGGGGGGGGACTAGAAAAGGTGGCCTAGTGGGCGGACTCAGCTCGGGTCAAAGGCCAGCGAGAAGAGGTAGGTCTTAAGGACGGTTTTGAAGACCCCCAGGCTCTGGGGTGACCTAATGTGGAGGGGAAGGCTGTTCCAGAGCTTAGGGGCGGCAACGGAAAAGGCTCTGTCCCCTCTGGTCTTTAGCCTGGATCTGGGGACCGCCAAAAGCATTTGGTCAGCTGACCTCAAGGCTCTAGACGAGGTATGGTGATGCAGCAGCTCGGTCAAGTATTGTGGGGCCAGACCATTTAGAGATTTAAAAACAATTAAAAGTAATTTAAAATAAATGCGGTGACGGACAGGGAGCCAGTGGAGTGAGGTCAGCACTGGGGTGATGTGCTTGCGTTTTTTGGTACTGGTGAGGAGACGGGCAGCCGCGTTTTGCACAAGCTGCAAACGGCGGAGTGATGCCTGATCAATGCCAGCGTACAGTGAGTTATTGTTGTCTAGCCGGTGTGTGATGAAGGCGTGGATAGCAGTCTCCAGGTCGCTCTGGGAGAGATAGGCCTTGGTCTTTGCTAGTGTTCTGAGATGGTAAAAGCTGGTACTAACCACTGAGCTGACCTGTTTGGTGAATTTGAAGGCACTATCAAAGATCACACCGAGATTTCTCACGGAGGACCGGATGTTTACACCCAGAAGACCTAGAGCACTGACAAACGAGACTAGAAATGTATCGCCGATGATGATTATCTCGGTCTTGCTCTCATTAAGGTTGAGGAAGTTAGCACTCATCCATGCTTTAATGTCAGTCAGACAGTCAAGCAGTGGTTGAAGTGCGACCTGTCCTGTGCTCTTAAGAGGTAAATAGATCTGAACATCATCGGCATAACAGTGGAATGGGACATTGTGCTTGACCAGGATTTCACCTAAAGGTAGAATGTACAGTAGGAAGAGTATGGGACCCAGGATTGACCCTTGAGGAACACCCCAGGTAAGGGGGGCCACCGAGGAGAGAAAGTCTCCTATCTGCACAGAGAAACTCCGGTCAGTTAGGTAGGACTGAAACCAGCTTAGGGCTACACCTGAGATGCCCACGTACTGCTTCAGTCGTGACAGTAGAATCCTGTGATCCACTGTGTCAAAGGCAGCTGTGAGGTCCAGAAGCATCAGGATCACAGGACTACCAGAGTCAGCGGCCAGAAGCAGATCGTTTTGCACCCTCAGGAGTGCCGTTTCAGTGTTGTGAGATGTTTTGAAACCAGATTGGAATTTCCCGTGGATGTTATTTATAGCTAGAAAAGATTGTAACTGGACATACACTACTCTCTCAAGGATTTTGGACAGAAAGGGTAACTGAGAGATAGGCCTAAAGTTAAAAAGAACAGAGGTGTCAAGATTTTTCTTTTTAATTAAAGGCTGCACCACAGCATGCTTAAAAGCAGCCGGGACATATCCGGAGGAGAGGCAGGTGTTAATCAACCATAAAATAGTAGGGCCAACTGAATCAAGGACTTCTTTGAGAAGGCGAGAGGGAAGGCTATCTGATGGGCAATGTGTGGGCCGCAGGTGTTTGACTGCGTCCGAGAGGGAGATAGGCTCAAACTGCTCGAAAACAGCAAGCGGGGGAGGGGGAGGGAGAGGAGGAGCAGAGGTGTCAGATGGTCTGAGTGCAGAGATTTTGTCAATGAAGAAGTTTAAGAAACTTTCACAGAGGACAGGTGAGGGGACAACAGGTGACACATCACGGGGGTTGATAAGAGAATTTAAAACTTTAAAAAGAACTTGGGGTTTATGACTGTTACTGGAGATCAAGGTAAAAATATACTTTGTTTTCGATGCTTTTACGGCTCGCTGGTATTCAGACACGGAGTCCCGCAGGATTTGGAGGGAGACATGAAGCCTATCCTTCACCCACTTTCGCTCCGCGCGCCTGCACGCGCGTCTGAGAGCGCGCGTAGAGTTATTTAGCCATGGTGTTAGAAAAGCTTTGCTACGTTTGGATCTAAGGGGCGCAACAGAGCAGATCACTCACGTCAAAGGCTCACCATTGTGGAGATGTGTTATTGATGAGATAGGAGTCAAAGATAAAGTGCATCAACAGTTTTACGCTCCACTTGATTTGAAAAACAGGCATGTAAAAACAATGGCTCTATCAGCATGGAAACGGAAGTCGCCCTTGGTGAATCTATTGTGATCATCATAACATACTGGTACGAATTTTTTTTTAAAATGTTTATTTACTTTCCTTAATTGATCGCAAGTGGGCTGCTAGTTTGTCTTGGAAGACGTTTCGCCGCTCATCCGATGAGGCTTCATCAGTTCATGCTCATAGACTTAGATTGGTCAGATCTAGTCCAGCAGTTGTTGCCAAAACCCCAAATATTTATACTACAAAAAACAAGAGGGTGTGCCTGGGCAAGGATGTTTTCGCTCTATCGTAGTGAGTAAAAACACTGTTTTAATGCTAACGAGCAATCCTAACTGTTAAAGCCAACGACAGTTGTTGAAGTGTAAATTCCCCTCGTTAACATTGAGGTATTGTGTGGCAGAATGATTGCTGTGGACTGACTACGACCATTGATTGATTGATTGAGACTTTTATTAGTAGGTTGCACAGTGAAGTATATATTCCGTACAATTGACCACTAAATGGTAACACCCGAATACGTTTTTCAACTTGTTTAAGTCGGGGTCCACTTAAATTGATTCAGATACAGATATATACTATCATCATAATACAGTCATCACACAAGATAATCACATTGAATTATTTACATTATTTACAATCAGGGGTGTGGAGGGGGAGGGGGGGTAGGATATGGACAGCAAGTAGTGGAGAGAGAGAGAGAGAGAGAGAGAGAGAGAGAGAGAGAGAGAGAGAGAGAGAGAGAGAGAGAGAGAGAGAGAGAGAGAGAGAGAGAGAGAGAGAGAGAGAGAGAGAGAGAGAGAGAGAGAGAGAGAGAGAGAGAGAGAGAGAGAGAGGAGAGATCAGAAGGCATAAGAAAAAGTATCTGCATTTGATTGTTTACATTTGATTATTAGCAATCCGGGAAGGGTGTTAGTTTAGGGTTGTAGCTGCCTGGAGGTGAACTTTTATTGCGGTTTTGAAGGAGGATAGAGATGCCCTTTCTTTTATACCTGTTGGGAGCGCATTCCACATTGATGTGGCATAGAAAGAGAATGAGTCAAGACCTTTGTTAGTTCGGAATCTGGGTTTAACGTGGTTAGTGGAGCTCCCCCTGGTGTTGTGGTTATGGCGGTCATTTACGTTAAGGAAGTAGTTTGACATGTACTTCGGTATCAGGGAGGTGTAGTGGATTTTATAGACTAGGCTCAGTGCAAGTTGTTTAACTCTGTCCTCCACCTTGAGCCAGCCCACTTTGGAGACGTGGGTAGGAGTGTGGTGGGATCTGGGGTGGAGGTCTAGAAGTAACCTGACTAGCTTGTTCTGGGATGTTTGGAGTTTAGATTTGAGGGTTTTGGAGGTGCTAGGGTACCAGGAGGTGCATGCGTAATCGAAAAAGGGTTGAACGAGAGTTCCCGCCAGAATTCTCATGGTGCTTTTGTTGACCAGAGAGGAGATTCTGTAGAGAAATCTCGTTCGTTGGTTAACCTTTTTGATTACCTTGGTTGCCATTTTATCACAGGAAAGGTTAGCCTCTAGAATGGAACCTAGGTAGGTGACCTCATCTTTCCTGGTGATAACAATGTCACCCACTTTTATAGTCCAAAATAGTCTGAATCCCCCTCAGAAACATTCCATTTAGTTGTAAACAAATGGCACAAATGGCCTTCTGGTCATCTTCTGTGACCAGACTGCTTCTAGCTCCTGTTATTTGTTGGAGGCTAAATTGCAGAGTCTTTTAGGAATTGTTGAAAGGACTGTTTCATATGTGGGAGACAGGTAGTGTTGCAGACCACTTACTCTATTCAGGGATGGTTTTTCAACCTTGACATAGATGGCTTCCCTCACTCCTCTTTTGTACCATTCGTCCTCCCTGTCCAGAATCTGTCCATTTTTGTTCTCAAAGGAGTCCTGTTTCTCCCTGATGTGCAAGTAGACAGCTGAGTCCGTCTATGCTGTGCCATATGTTAGCTTATTGGTTGTTTTGTTTACCCAATATATGACTCATCCTCATACTGGATAGCATACACCAGATTGTTTTTGTGGGTGTAGGGTGTCTTTAGGATGCACCAGTCTCTTTCCTAGGGTGTTACCTGGTTTGAAATGTACTAGGACAGGGGTGGGCAATTAATTTTTACCGGGGGCCGCATGAGCAACCTGAGCACTGCTGGAGGGCCACACCGACAATATTTCAATTAAATTTTGCTCAAATTATTTTTGATGTACCGTAAGATAAATAATAATAATAATAATAATAATAATAATAATAATAATAATAATTTCATTTAACCTAACTTATCTTAATACAAAAGCAGATGGCTTTTGATGGTTTTATTTTTAACACTTTCTTACACAACACTTCCTGATGTATAATACAATGCAAAAATTTCAATTTCTGTCACTTTATCCTGCAACCTCTTTGTTGTGAACGTAGCACGCCTGTAAGGTGATTGGCGAAGAAGGAGGAAGCGTTGCTGTTGCGGAAATGAGGAGTGAGGCTAGACGTGCGTGTGGAAGGAACGAGATAGGTTGAGCTGTGTTAGTATAGGTTGCTCAATAAAAGTTTAAAAAGAGCGTCAGACTTGGTGTGCACTTCTTTTGGACGCTACAATTGGTGTCAGAAGTGGGATGAAATGCCTCCCAGTTCGCCTTGCCATCAAACCTGGGAGTCTTCATTGAGAGCGGAATTCCCCCATGCCAAGCAGCGTGCGCTGCACTTGTCAACGCTGCCTCTCTCCTTCCTCCCTCTCTCTCTCTCTTTGCGGCGAGCTCCTCACGTGAGGGATATACACAGACATCTGCAGTCGCTGCCGGCACCTTAAGTCCCCACTCTATGTGCTTCCCCTCCCGTTCAATCTTGACAAAGTCGCCAGGAAACATTGTGGCACGTACCTCCCGATGACGTAGCATGCTGAGCACACAAGCAGCGCAGTATGCTCACACAAGCAGCGGCAGTATGCGCAAAGTTTTACTTCTGACACCAATTGTAGCGTCCAGAAGAAGCGCACACCAAGTCTGACGCTCTTTTTAAACTTTTATTGAGCAACCTATACTAACACAGCTCAACTTATCTTGTTCCTTCCACACTCACGTCTATCCTCACTCCTCATTTCCGCAACTCAAGAACACAACATCAACTTCAGCAGGTCGTTACACTATATTCTTTAAACACAGCAACCTGTGTACCACAAATTAAGCACACGGCTTTACCTTTAATTTCTGTAAATAAATACTTCAGTCCATGTCTTGTTGTAAACACGGCATTCGTCATCAACTTTTCTTTTTTTAGCGTCTCGGGGATAACCGGGCATCACTTGTCGCTGTGCACCTTCACTCACAGGTTACGCACGGACATATGCCCATATATAACACTTTTCAAAATAAAAGCAGCACAGTTGTATTGCATGCACGACATTGATGTTTTTTTAAATTTATTTTGTAATTTTTGATTGCCGCTGTTCACATTCACTCACAATCGGGCACTAGCATACGTCCACACGGAAGTAATACAAATAACGCATTTCAAAACAAAAGCAGCACCGTTGTATTGCACACTCGACATAGATACTTTTTAAAATTTATTTTGTAATTTATGATTGGCCTCACGCGGGCCGGACAGGGACGCACAAACGGCCGGATGTGGCCCGCGGACCGCAGAATGCCCAGGTCTGTACTAGGATGTTGTGTTGGTTAAAAATTCTTCTTAGATTCTCAGAGAGACCTGATACATATGGAATGACAACTTTTTTGCGTCTGTCACCTTTTTCCTCCTCATCCACTCTGTTCTTGTTATTCCTGGATGCACTCTTCACAAACGACCAGCTGGGGTAACCACAGGCCTGCGCATTTTTAACCAACACAACTTCCTAGTACATTTCAAACCAGGCAACACCCTTAGACAGAGACTGGTGCATCTTAAAGACCGGACACCCCACACCCACAAAAACAATCTGGTGTATACTAACCAGTGTAATGATGAATGAGTCATATATTGGGGGAAAAAAACAACCACTAAGCCAACCTATGTTAAAGTTAAGTTAAAGTACCAATGATTGTCACACACACACACGAGGTGTAGTGAAATTTGTCCTCCGCATTTGACCCATCCCTTGTTCACCGCCCGGGAATCATTTTTGGTGATTTAACCCCCAATTCCAACCCTTGATGCTAAGTGCCAAGCAGGAATCTGTGCTGCAGTCTGCAGGTGTACCTAATGTTGTGGCCCAGCATCGACTGCAGCACGAATTTCATATTTCATTCATTCACAACTCCTCCAACACGAACATTATTGTTTTTGCACTTTTGGCTTCTTATTAAATAACTTTTTTAAATAGATTCAATCTTGCACGTGGAAACTTTAAATGTGGGCTTTAGTTGATATAACACTCCCGTCAGGGGGTGCATTATCCGGCACAACACCTGTTATATCAGTGCAACAAAGTCCAATAAGCACTCCTTAATAAACTCTCCGTCAGAAAACGCCTTACTTTTTCTGCCGATTTTGTGAGAAATTACGAAATTTGTCCTGACAACTGCATCTCTGGAGGTGTGAAATATGGCAAAAAGTCCTTGTTGGGTTTGCAGTTTTACCATCAACGCATCAGCCTCCCTTGCGCGCGCTTCATCAGACAGATTACACTATTTTTCCTCGTGCTTCGTCATGTAGTGGCGATTCAAATTATATTCTTTAAACACAGCAAGCTGTGTACCACAAATTAAGCACACGGCTTTACCTTTAATTTCTGTAAAGAAATACTTGGCAGTCCATGTCTTGTTGAAAACACGCCATTCGTCATCAACTTTTCTCTTTTTAGCGTCTCATCACTTGTCGCTGTGCACCTTCACTCACAGGTTACACCCGGACATACGCCCATAAAGAACACTTTTCAAAATAAAAGCAGCACAGTTGAATTGCGCGCACGACATAGATGTTTTTTAAACTTTATTTTGTAGTTTGTGATTGCCGCTGTTCACATTCACTCACGCGCATACGTCCACACGGAAGTAATACAAATAACGCTTTTCAAAACAAAAGCAGCACCGTTGTATTGCACACTCGACATTGATACTTTTTTAAATTTATTTTGTAATTTATGATTGGCCTCACGCGGGCCGGACAGGGACGCACAAAGGGCCGGATGTGGCCCGCGGGCCGCAGAATGCCCAGGTCTGGCATAGACGGACGGGCAAACTCTTCAGGCCAAGACTCAGCTGTCTACTTGCACCTTAGGGAAAAACAGCACTCCTTTGAGAACAAAAGTGGACAGATTCTGGACAGGGAGGATGGATGGTACGAAAGACGAGTGAGGGAAGCCATCTATGTCAAGGTTGAAAAACCATCCCTGAACAGAGGAGGTGGTCTGTGACACTACCTGTCTCCCGCATACAACATTGTCCTTTCAACCATTCCTAATGGACTCTGCAATTTAGCCTCCAACAAATAACAGGAGTTACAAGCTGTCTGGTCACAGAAGGTGACCAGAATGCCATTTACTGAATGGAATGCTTACACGGGGAGTCCGACTATTTTGGACAGGTCGTAGTCGATCCACAGCGATCGTTCTGCCACACAATACCTCAACGCTAACGAGCGGGATTTACACTTCAACGACTGTCGTTGGCTTTGACAGTTAGGATTGCTTGTTGGCATTAAAACTGTTGTTTTTCTTACTACGATACGTCTTGGCATATCTGCTAATGCTAATGACGCTAGATTGAGTACATCAAGATAGCAAGTACAAATATGCATTAAAAAACACTCCTACAGACATCACATTTTGAATAGTTTCGTAAGTATGAATTGTTTTATTTATATCGTAAAACTTACAAATGTTGCTTGGAGTGATGAATAAAGAATCCTTTCAAGCAGAAAAACTATGGACAGTTTTACATCCGGTTCAAGGCACAAAATAGGAAGTACATTTTCAACCTGCAGCACTTGCAGTAAGCAAACTCGTCCAAAAAAATGGCGCCGTAGCACAAACAATAACACACCTTTTCAGTGTCTCTGTTGGTGTAATTTGAAAACTATTTGTTGAAATCAAAACATTAGCAAAGAAAAATGTATAAATTAGCTGGACGGTTTCATAAACTGCAGGGTTCAAAGTGTTGGTAAAAAGTAGCGGCTTACCGTCCGGGAAAATACAGTAAATAAATATGGGGGCCACTTTAAACATGCTAAAAACCAATCCAATATAGGTCAATATATAAGCTCCCTTACAAAACATGTTACAATTAACAAAGCAAATTAGTTTAATAACTAATAAGATATCTCATTAATAATCCATTTTATTTTTAGACAACGCCAAGGGCCAATAGAAAATGAGCTGTAGTTCCAAAAATGGCCCCTGGGCTGCATTTTAGACTTAACGTTTGACAATTTATGTATTGTCATGTTTAGTATGTTCATCCTAATAGCACACGCTCTCCACTCAGATGTCCATTTGCCTCGGACACATAGTTATTTTGGGCATTAAAACATGTCAAAGATTTATCAAAATATTTTTTTTACTGCCAGGTACATTTACAGTTTAAAGGAATTGTGTTGGTGCAAAAAAAGCTAACACGAAGAATAAAGTCAAAATAGCAAGAATTTAAGTAAAATAAAATGTAACAAGCAATTACAAAATATTTGAGATAGAATTTAACAAATGTCAATAAAAACACAAAATGTGCAATCGAAATCATGTAAGAAAATACATGTAAAGTCCAGTAAGCAACACATTAAAGAAGCCGATTCAGTGATGGATTACTGTAAAGACTGCTATGTGGGGGTAAGGAGGAGGGCATCTGATTCTTGTTTAAATTTAATGTGTTCGTAATAGTATTTGGGATAGTGTATAATCAAAAATTGGAGGATGCTCGGTAGGAAAAAATTTGTTTGTCAACCATGCATTTCTTGTTAATTTAGCTTGTTTATATACTGACAATGTTTCAGTACCACAGAAAACATTAACAGGATTTTCTTTTGCTATTTTGGTCTTTGGTTTTGTCATTACGCTCAAATTTTTCAACGAAGTATAGGTTTAGGAACAGGTGGACATTATTGTTGGACATTTTTTTCTTTGCCTTTTTTTAGAGAAAGTCAAGGCGCTACTATCCCACCAGGCTGGCCATCAGTCTGGCTGCAGGAGTTACCAGCAGCTCTTCTTCTCTCTCTTCTAACTGTGGCTCTATTCCTGGTACTGGAGATACTGGCTTTATTGTTGTGGAAACTAATTATCGCATCTACGCCTACACAAGTATGTATGAGCACTTATTGTACAATGTACAATCATATCACTGCAACATTTGTATTTTTAATTTGGCCAGTTTCATTTGGTTGGTTCTCATGCAAATCAAATATAATCAAATATGCATTGTCACTCATTTTATTACAGATGACCGTAGTAATTTCTGCACTAATTCTGTGTCCCCTCCAGGCTCAGAACTTCAGATTGCTCTCGTTGCGCTCTTCAGTGAAATGTTGTATCGCCTCCCCAATGTGGTTGTGGCTCATGTCACAAGAGAGTCAGTGCAACAGGCCATCGCTAATGGAATCACTGCACACCAGGTACCCTACTTACAGTCGTGGTCAAAAGTTACACTTGTAAAGAATCAATCAATCAATCAATGTTTATTTATATAGCCCTAAATCACAAGAACATAATGTCATGGCTGTCTTGAGTTTCCAATCATTTGTACAACTCTTATTTTTTGTGATAGAGTGATTAGAGCACATGCTTGTTGGTCACAAAAAACATTCATGAAGTTTGGTTCTTTTATGAATTTATTATGGGTCTACTGAAAATGTGACCAAATCTGCTGGGTCAAAAGTATATGTTTCATCTGACCACAAAACTTTCCTCCAGAAGGTCTTATCTTTGTGCATGTGATGTCAGATGAAACAAATGTCAGATGAAACAAAAATTAAGCTGTTTGGCCACAATACCCAGCAATATGTTTGGAGGAGAAAAAGTGAGGCCTTTAATCCCAGGAACACCGCACCTACCGCCAAGCATGGTGGTGGTAGTATCATGCTTTGGGCCTGTTTTGCTGCCAATGGAACTGGTGCTTTACAGGGAGTAAATGGGACAATGAAAAAGGAAGATTACCTCCCAAGTTCTTCTGGACAACTTAAAATCATCAGCTCGGAGGTTGGGTCTTGGGCGCAGTTGGGTGTTCCAACAGGACAATGACCCCAAACACACGTCAAAAGTGGTAAAGGAATGGCTAAATCAGGCTAAAATATTAATCGTGATTAATCACAGGTTATCATTTGTTTGCATTAATACAATTTGCTTAAGAAGCGAGCACAAAGAAAACAGCATTTGTACCCAAATATCGGTACAAATGCAATTTGGTTGTCAGAATGTCATGCAGGAATGTTTTTTTTAATGTTTTACTGAACTGCAACTCGTTGATTTGCTCAAAACTTGGGGACACTAAGTGTAGTAAGAATTAAGTGCACATTTTGAAAGTCAGTTTTTAATAATCTTGGAAACAAGGTACTAATCCATAATATAGTAAATGCACTTATAAACAACTTAAGAGGTTTATAAGTGTGTTTAAACTCTTCTTTAGTTTAACCAGTTGTTTAAACAAACACGTTTACCTTTTTTTGGTCCAATACAACCCCAGCTTGTTGTGATTACTTACAAATGTCCAACGTTCTCCAGGAAGCAAAATAAATTCACATTCAGTCTTTAGTGCCAAGTTGATGCTTTTGTTTGTATAGTGCAGTTGGTTCATCCTTGATGTAATTGTGCCTCTCTTCTGTATTGTACAACAGATCAGCTGTGGTGATATGAATGACATATTCTTGCAGGACTTGGTCTTCACAGATGTTAGATCAGACCTGGGCAATATAAGGCCACATGCGGCCCGTTAAGCTTTTCAATCTGGCCCGCCGGACATTCCCAAATAATTTTTTTAGATCTTTAAAGGCCTACTGAAATGAATTTTTTTTATTTAAACGGGGATAGCAGATCTATTCTATGTGTCATACTTGATCATTTCGCGATATTGCCATATTTTTGCTGAAAGGATTTAGTATAGAACAACGACGATAAAGATTGCAACTTTTGGTATCTGATAAAAAAAAGGCTTGCACCTACCGGAAGTAGCGTGACGTAGTCAGTTGAACATATACGCAAAGTTCCCTATTGTTTACAATGATGGCCGCATGAAGTGAGAGAGATTCGGACCGAGAAAGCGACAATTTCCCCATTAATTTGAGCGAGGATGAAAGATTTGTGGATGAGTAAAGTGCAAGTGAAGGACTAGTGGGGAGTTGAAGCTATTCAGATAGGGAAGATGCTGTGAGAGCCGGGGGTGACCTGATATTCAGCTGGGAATGACTACAACAGTAAATAAACACAAGACATATATATACTCTATTAGCCACAACACAACCAGGCTTATATTTAATATGCCACAAATTAATCCTGCATAAAAACACCTGCGTGTTTGTTATGCTAGCTCCTAGCTCCTCTGCTAGCTCCTAGCTCCATAGAACACGCCAATACAATTCAAACACCTGATCAACACACACAATCACTCAGCCCAAAAGACCGTTTACCTAACCCAAGGTTCATAAAGCTTATATATTTTTAAAAAGTTACGTACGTGACGCGCACATACGGTCAAGTTATCGAATGTTTAGCAGCCAAGGCTGCATACTCACGGTACCTGATATTCAGCTGGGAATGACTACAACAGTAAATAAACACAAGACATATATATACTCTATTAGCCACAACACAACCAGGCTTATATTTAATATGCCACAAATTAATCCTGCATAATAACACCTGCGTGTTTGTTATGCTAGCTCCTAGCTCCTCTGCTAGCTCCTAGCTCCATAGAACACGCCAATACAATTCAAACACCTGATCAACACACACAATCACTCAGCCCAAAAGACCGTTCACCTAACCCAAGGTTCATAAAGCTTATATATTTTTAAAAAGTTACGTACGTGACGCGCACGTACGGTACGGTACGTGTTATGCTAGCTCCTAGCTCCTCTGCTAGCTCCTAGCTCCATAGAACACGCCAATACAATTCAAACACATGATCAACACACACAATCACTCAGCCCAAAAGACCGTTCACCTAACCCAAGGTTCATAAAGCTTATATATTTTAAAAAAGTTACGTACATACGCAAAAAAAAGCCAAAGCTGCATACTCACAGTAGCACGTCTGCGTCTTTGTCATCCAAATCAAAGTAATCCTGGTAAGAGTCTGTGTTGTCCCAGTTCCCTACAGGCGTCTGTGTATCCAAATCAAAAGTCCTCCTGGTTAGAGTCTCTGTTATCCGAGTTCTTCCATCTTGACTGCATCTTTCGGGAATGTAAACAAAGAAGCGCCGGCTGTGTACTGTTGTGGCTGACTACGTTCGAAAAATACGTCCATTTCGCACCGACAACTTTCTTCTTTGCTTGCTTGGCTTCCTTCTCCATAATGCAATGAACATGATTGAAACAGATTCACGAACACAGATGTCCAGAATACTGTGGAATTATGAAATGAAAACAGAGCTTTTTCGTATCGGCTTCAATGTGGAAGGCATACCCGTGTTCGCCGGGCTACGTCACACGCATACGTCATCCTCAGAGGCGTTTCGAACCGGAAGTTTAGCGGCAAATTTAAAATGTCACTTTATAAGTTAACCCAGCCGTATTGGCATGTGTTATAATGTTAAGATTTCATCATTGATATATAAACTATCGGACTGCGTGGTCGGTAGTAGTGGGTTTCAGTAGGCCTTTAAGATGGAAACTGTAGCTGCCATCATGATGTTCAGTGATGTTTTCTAATGACCGTAAGTCTTGAACTATACTAAGTATTTCAATGGTTGACATCTGCGCTTTTGCATGATATACTAGTTACTATGGTAATCTAATTAGTTACTATGGTAATCTAATTAGTTACTATGGTAATATAAGTCACAGCAGCTCAGACGAGGCACCAAGCAGTGTGGGTGGGGAGCGTTTCCACAGAGTGTTTCCAGAGTGTCAGCCTGAAATGTGGGTGTCAGGGACAGACGCGGAAGGAGATTTTTACAACACAGTTGTAAAGCTTAGTGATGTATCAGATGTATCAGATTATAGGTGTTTAGGTTTTTTTTACCCTTCGCGTTCATATTTCGCTGTGTTTGTTGCATTTTTTTGTGTTTCGCTTTATTATAAAATATGTCGATAGAGAGGGGGTGTGATGTTCATATGTTGTCAATATTCAGTGTTTTATCGTTCATAGTTCATATTGTAAATCCCACATTCTTTATTTTCATGTACATTCTGGGTGTCTCATTCAGTATAAAAATTTAAAATTGCGTTCCGTTTTTTAAGGCGGTCTGTCATGAAGTTTTAGCATTCAATCAGACATTATTGTGAGGTTTTGTATTAGTGTTCCTAAAAATAGATATACCTGCCCCCAGACACATTTTTTTGGCCCCGAGTCAAAATAATTGCCCAGACCTGTGTTAGATGTTGGCTTTCTGTTTAGCAAAGGCATATGTTTAACTTAACTGTGCTACTTTTGTTTACAATATTGAATCCGTAACATGTCTATGAAGGTTCTCATTCATCCAGGTCATTGTCATCTCAGGGCATTCAATCGATTGCAACTGGACTGCTTGGCTTGTCTTGGAGGACCCTTTGCCGCTCATCCGAGTAGGCTTCTTCAGTTCGTCCTCATAGACTTAGATTGGTCTGATCTAGTGCAGCGGTTGGTGCCAAACCCCCAAATATTTATACTAACAAAAACAAGGAGGGTGGGCCTGGGCAAGGATGGTTTCGCCCTATCGTAGTAAGATAAACAACTGTGTTAATGCAAACAACCAAGTCCTTTGACTTAGACTTAGACTTAGACAAACTTTAATGATCCACAAGGGAAATTGTTCAACACAGTAGCTCAGTTACAATGATGGAAAGGACAATGCAGGTATAAATAGACTAATATAGCTATAAAAAAATCAAACATATATACGAATATATACATAATATGTGTACAGAGTAATTTATATACAGATATATTATATTATGTATATAACATATATACAATATAAACCAATGACCATGTTCAATATTACAGTATATACAGTCTATATGACAGCAGCAGCATAAAATGGAGAGTAGGTCCAGCAGGAAATAGAAAATAGACATTATAAACAAAGAGAAGTAGCTAACATGTCAGGTGTCAGGTAATAGGCAGATGTCATCTATTGCTGTATGGCGAGTGATTATACAGCTGGATGGAGTGTGGAATGAAGGAGTTCTTGAATCGCACAGTGCGGGAAGGAAGTTGAAGGAGCCTGTTGGAGTATGAACTCCGCTGTCCCTTAATTGTCAGGTGGAGTGGGTGGGCAGGATTGTCCATGATGGCCAGCAGTTTGTCCAGTGACCTCCTGTCCCTCACTGACACAAACGCCTCCAATTGCGTGCCAATAGTTTGGCCGGCTTTCCGGATCAGATTATCAATCCGGTTTGAGTCCCTTTTGCTAGTGCTGCTCCCCCAACAAACCACTGCAAAGTACAGTGCACTGGCCACAACAGACTGATAAAATATCTCCAACAGCTTGCTGCACACATTGAATGACCTAAGCTTCCTCAGAAAAAAGGGTCTGCTCATGCCCTTCTTGTAAACAGCTTTGCAGTTGTCCTTCCAGTCCAGTCTGCTGTTCAAGTGGACTCCCAGGTACTTGTACTGCTCCACTACTGCCACCTCCCGGCCCTGGATCTTGATGGGCTCCACCGGGGTCACTCTCTTCCTGAAGTCGATGACCAGCTCCTTGGTCTTGTCCACATTAAGGACCAGATGGTTCGCCTGAGACCACTCCACAAAGTCAGCGATCAGTGTCCTGTACTCCAATTCCCGTCCCTCTCCGATACACCCGACCACAGCAGAGTCGTCGTTTGAAGTGTAAATTCCCCTTCGTTAGCATTGAGGTATTGTGTGGCAGAGCGATCGATGTGGATCGACTACTACCAGTCAAAATAGTCAATAAGCATTGAAGCAGTCCAGTTGCGATCAATTGAACGCCCTGAGATTGAATCAGTAAACTTTGCCAGCGTGGTGTTCTCCTCTGCTTGTTGTGAATGTAGCTAGCATTCATGCGAGCCCGTAGCTATCGGCGTAAGCAGAACAGCAGCACCAGCTGACCGGCAGCAGTCGTCACTGCTCACGAAGGACGGCGACTGCTGCTTGCTTTCACCTCAGAGTCTCCAAGACACAAAACAGTCCCCGAGACACAAAACAGTCTCCAATATCCCCAGGAAAAGTCACAATATTTGTTGCTAGTTACTGTTTATAAGGCTGAAACGACGCGTCGACGTAGTCGACGTCATCGGTTACGTAAATACGTCGACGCCGTTTTTGTGCGTCGACGCGTCGCATATTTACGTCACACTACCGTCATGGCGAAGCCCAAAGCAGACGATCAAAGCAGACGATGCGAGCGGTGCGAGCGAGGGGGAAAAATCACGCCAAAAGTCGTCAAAAGTGTGGAAGTATTTCAATACACAGCCTAATAATGTTGTTGAATGCACACTGTGTCGAGCGTAAATGGCCTATCATAGCAGCACAACGGCTATGAACGAACATTTGAAAAGAAAACCATCAACTAGTCAATCGTCCGCGTGAGCATATGTTGTCATCATTACATAAAAACATGAATGTGTCATTTGTATCTGCTAGGGGTGTAACGGTACGTGTTTTGTATTGAACCGTTTCGGTACGGGGCTTTCGGTTCGGTACGGGGGTGTACCGAACGAGTTTCTAAGCTAAAGCTAACTTTAGCTGCTAAAGTCTTAACAAGCTGCTTCGCTCCTGCCTCTGTCTCAGCATGCAGCATTGTCCCACCCACACAACCATCTGATTGGTACACACGAAGCATTATCAGCCAATCAGCAGTGCGTATTCAGAGCGCATGTAGTCAGCGCTTCAGCGTGGAGCAGATAGGTGTTTAGCAGGTGAGCATCAGGCAGCGGACTCTCCCCAAATGATAATAAACACCTCCCAGTCAACTACTAGTAACATCACTATGAGCCCGTTGACCTTCTAGAAACTTAAACTGCAGCTCAGCTCACTCGCAGTCCTGGCTTGAGGTGAAGGCTAATTACCTCTCAGTTCCAGCCACATCGACCCCTTCTGAGCGCCTATTTTCAGCTGCTGGGAATATTGTAAACAAGAAAAGAAGCAGAGCATGTAGACATGCTAACCTTTCTTCATTACAACTGTTAGTCACTCACTGGAATGAGTAGAATTGGTTATTGTGTACTGGGTTGGACTGGATGTTTATTTTGCACATTTTAAAAGCAATACTTAATGTTTACAGTGCTCCAGAATATTTAGATTGGCACTTTTTTGTATTGGATGTTTATCTTTATTTTTGCACATTTTAGCAAATAAGCAATACTTTCACTTTTGTTGAAATGTTTACACTGTTGTTACAGAATATTTCGTTTTACACTTTTTTGTATTGGATGTTTATCTTTATTTTTGCACATTTTAAAGCAAAATAAGCAATACTTTTACTTTTGAAATGCTTATACTATTGCAGAATATTAAGATTTGCACTGGATGTTGACTTTTATATTTGCACATTAAAAAGCAAATAAGCTACTTTTAATTTTGTTAAAGGTTAAAAGTTTTAAATGTTTACATTGTTACAGAATATTTAGTCATGTTGTTGTCAATGTTGACTGAGTGGCCATACTTCTTTTTTTTTGTAAATAAAAGCCATGCCTTTCGAAAAAACTGGCCTACATTTATTTTTTCATCTTCATTTTGAATAAAAAATTAATCGGTAAAAGGAAAAATAATCTATAGATTAATCGAAAAAAAATAATCTATAGATTAATCGAAAAAAATAATCTATAGATTAATCGATAGAAAAATAATCGTTAGCTGCAGCCTTAACTGTTTACAAAAAAGGCGCCAAGAGGATTGGCAACACTGTCGATGAGTACGTGTTTCACTTTAAGATGGTAACTTAAAGTTGATGTGCGCCGATGATAAAAATGTTTGGTGCTGCAATACCAACAAGTTACCTTAGTTTTATTCAAAGTTCTCTCCTCGCAATCTCAGAATGTGTAACAAATGCGCGCCCTAATGTGTGTATATATATATATATATATAAATGACACATGTATATATTTTTTTACAAAACCCAAAACCAGTGAAGTTGGCACGTTGTGTAAATTGTAAATAAGAACAAAATACAATGAGGATGTCGTCGTGGCTTGTGCAGCCCTTTGAGACTTTTGTGATTTAGGGCTATATGAATAAACATTGATTGATTGATTTGCAAATCCTTTTCAACCTATATTCAATTGAATAGACTGCAAAGACAAGATACTTAATGTTCGAACCGGAAAACTTTATTTTTTGCAAATATTAGCTCATTTGGAATTTGATGCCTGCACAATGTTTCAAAAAAGCTGGCACAAGTGGCAAACAAGACTGAAAAAGTTGAGGAATGCTCATCAATCACTTATTTGAAACATCCCACAGGTGAACAGGCTAATTGGAAACAGGTGGGTGCCATGATTGGGTATAAAAGCAGCTTCAATGAATTGCTCAGTCATTCACAAACAAGGATAGGGCGAGGGTCACCACTTTGTGAACAAATACGTGAGCAAATTGTCGAACAGTTTAAGAACAATGTTTCTCAACGAGCTATAGCAAGGAATTTAGGGATTTCACCATCTACGGTCTGAAATATCATCAAAAAATTCAGAGAATCTGTAGAAACCACTGCACGTACGCGATGATATTACGGACCTTCAATCCCTCAGGCCGTACTGCATCAAAAGCGACATCAGTGTGTAAGGGATATCACCACATGGGCTCAGGAACACTTCAGAAAACCACTGTCAGTAACTACAGTTTGTCGCTACATCAGTAAGTGCAAGTTAAAACTCTACTATGCAAAGCGAAAGCCATTTATGAACAACACCCAGAAACTCCGCCGGCTTCGCTGGGCCCGAGCTCATCTAAGATGGACTGATGCAAAGTGAAAAAGTGTTCTGTGGTCTGACGAGTCCACCATTCAAATTGTTTTTGGGAACAGTGGACGTGGTGTCCTCCGGACCAAAGAGGAAAAAAAACATTCGGATTGTTATAGACTTAAAGTTGAAAAGCCAGCATCTGTGATGGTATGGGGGTGTATTAGTGCCCAAGGCATGGGTAACTTACACATCTGTGAAGACACCATTAATGCTGAAAGGTACATACAGGTTTTGGAGCAACATATGTTGCTATCTAAGCAACATTATCATGGACGCCCCTGCTTATTTCAGACAGACAATGCCAAGCCACGTGTTACAACAGCGTGGCTTCATAGTAAAAGAGTGCGGGTACTAGTTTGGCCTGTCTGTAGTCCAGACCTGTCTCCATTGAACATGTGTGGTGCATTTGTGGCTATACATGAAGCCACAACTGAGACCACGGACTGTTGAACAACTTAAGCTGTACATCAAGCAAGAATGGGAAATAATTCCACCTCAAAAGCTTAAAAAAAATGGTCTCCTCAGTTCCCAAATGTTTACTGAGTGTTGCTAAAAGGAAAGGCCATGTAACACAGTGGTAAAAATGCCCCTGTGCCAACTTTTTTGCAATGTGTTGCTGCCATTAAATTCTAAGTTAATGATTATTTGCAAAAAAAAATTAAGTTTCTCAGTTCAAACATTAGATATCTTGTCTTTGCAAGCATATTCAATTAAATGTAAGTAGAAACGGATTTGCAAATCATTGTATTCGGTTTTTATCTACGAATTACACAACGTGCCAACTTCACTGGTTTTGTATATGTATATATATATATATATATATATATATATATATATATATATATATATATATATATATATATATATATATGAATAATTTTTTGTTTGTTTTTCAAAGACAACGCTTTGCTGATGTCAACATTTACTTTTTTTGTCATTGGGCTTCTTGCTGTTTTCTTAATTTTGGCTGGTGTTTTTTGTAACGTGTCTGGGGCCAATAACAAACTAATCACAAGCCACAGATGACCCCTGTGGCGCAATTTGAGCCCCCTGCTGTAGAAGCTAACTGTTTATGGCCACTATAGTCTTAGTACTGTAGCATATTTGTTCATCCTACGGTCACATAAAAAAAAGTTAAAATTAAAGTACCACACCTGTGGTGAAATTACCCTCTGCATTTGACCCATCCACTTGTTCCACCCCCTGGGAAGGGACGCGAGTCAGTTTATGTCAGTCCACTCGGAATTAGTAAAATCAGCTGTTTACCTGGCAGGTTTTTCCTTCCGCAGCTGTTTACTCCAAAGCAAGTGCAAGTACTCGTGCGTGTGTGGGTGTAACGCTTTCTTCGACTTTGTGGCAAGGTATCCAGCAAGAAGTGATGGCAATACAGAAAGTACATGTATGACACGTCGCATGATCATGCACATGAGTGTGCATGTCCAAATATGCTGCATACCAACGCACTTCTTCAAGCATGCCACGTATTGGGAAGCGTACTGGACTTGATTCCGGATGAGAGCATCTCATGCTGGCAAAATACCAATACTTTAGATGTCAACTGTAAGAGTTTGAGTGAGGTATTTTATTTTTACAGATCATCCACTTTCTGAGAACCAGAGCGCACCCTGTCATGCTGAAGCAGGTAAGCATGAGCAGTCGCGATTCGTTTTTGACACGGGTGTCAATGCCTTCATTCGGGAGAGTCTTCACCTGACATCTCTGTGCTGCAGACACCAGTGCTTCCTCCAAGCATAACAGATCAGATCAGACTTTGGGAGCTGGAGAGAGATAGATTACAATTCACAGAGGGTGAGTGGATTTGTTAGTTTTGTTGTTTTTCATTTGTATTTATTCTCTTCTTTACTTGCCCTGTTCAGTATCTTAATCCTGCAGTGTAAACCGGAGTTCTTAGATCACAGATTTCTGGCCAGGTATATGGTACAATACAGTCAGCAAGATAGGATGGAGCTAGACCATTTAGTATTTTGTACGTAAGTAATAGAAATCTTAAGTGCACAGGAAGCCAGTGTAGGTGGGCCAGTATAGGCGTAATATGATCAAACTTTCCTGTACTAGTCAAAATTCTAGCAGCCGCGTTTTGTACCAACTGTAATCTTGTAATGCCAGACATAGGAAGACCCTAATCTCAGCGCTGGTGGTGGACATAATGGGACAGATTTTAGCGATATTACGGAGATGAAAGAAGGCTGTTGTAGTAACACTCTTAGTGTGTGACTCAAACGATAGAGTAGGGTCGAAATTAAGGCAGAGGCTTGTGTAATTGTTTTGTTGCTGAATTTTAAGGTGGTATCTTTAAGTAAGTGCCGATGTTTATCAGGACCAATAATCAACATTTCTGTTTTCTTTGCGTTAAGATGCAAAAAGTTGCTGGACATCCATTGTTTAATTTCATTAAGACACCCCTACAGATTACTACAATACCGAGTGTTGGTCAGCTTTAGGGGCATGTATAGTTGGGTGTCATCAGCACAACAGAGAAAGCTAACACTGTATTTGCGTATTATGCCGCCTCGCGGAGGCATATAGATGCTGAAGAGTGCAGGGTCAAAAACCGAACCTTCTCGGACTCTGCACGTTATCGTATGAGGGGCCGTTAGGGACATTATTCAGAATTACCTCTTACACTACTGAAATGCTCTCACATAAACAACTGAAATCTTTTTCTTTTATACACACTACTGAAACACTCTTATAAACACTACTGAAATGCTCTTACATACACTACTGAAATGCTCTCACATAAACAACTGAAATGTTTTTCTCTCACACACCCTACTGAAACACTCTTATAAACACTACTGAAACACACTTATAAACACTACTGAAACACTCTTATAAACACTACTGAAATGCTCTTACATACACTACTGAAACACTCTTATAAACACTACTGAAACACTCTTACATACACTACTGAAACACTCTTATAAACACTACTGAAACACTCTTACATACACTACTGAAACATTCTTACATACACTACTGAAACATTCTTACATACACTACTGAAACACTCTTACATACACTAGTGAAACATTCTTACATACACTACTGAAGCACTCTTATAAACACTACTGAAACATTCTTACATACACTACTGAAACACTCTTATAAACACTACTGAAACACTCTTACATACACTAGTGAATCATTCTTACATACACTACTGAAACATTCTTATAAACACTACTGAAACACTCTTACATACACTACTGAAACACTCTTATAAACACTACTGAAACACTCTTACATACACTACTGAAACACTCTTATAAACACTACTGAAATGTTTTTGTCTCACGCACGCACGCACTCACAAATTATTTTTCACTACTATTTATAAACGGATTTCACCTGTGTGTGTGTGTGCTTTTTACACGTGCGTGTGAGGGACAACAATTTCAGTAGTATGTGTGCAAAGATTTCAGTTATGTGTATGAGCGCATCTTACTAGTGTGTGTAAGAGCATCTTACCACTGTGTGTAAGAGCATCTAGTAGTGTGTGTAAGAGCATCTTACCACTGTGTATACGAGCATTTTACCACTATGTGTAAGAGCATCTTAGTAGTGTGTGTGAGCGATGTTGCATTCCGGTTCCGGTATAATCCCCGCCCCTTTTCAGACAAGTTTATTTTTATTTTTTTTAAAGCCAAGTTGAGGACAGAATGTCTGCCAACAAGTAGTTTAACCGAGGCGGGAGCTCCACTTCATAATTTGAGGGCTTCAGCAGAGAATATAAGAACACTTTCAATGCAACAAGAGTCGAACTGCCGCCGTGGGTCGCCCTGCAGGACGCGGCACCTGAGCGGCCACACAGCGGTGCCTTTCTCGTCCCGACAGCCAAGCAGCCTGGAGCACTCGCTCCATTGCGAGTTTGCACCGCACACATGCAACGTTTCAGTTCATGGACATTAGGGCAAAAGGAGGAAAAGGTAGTTAGACATTATTCATTTCTAAATGATTGTTGAATCACACGAAATGTAAGACAACATGGCATTGTAGTGAGCTACAATGGTAACATGTCGAAATGTGAGTCATGTCGTGTTACGTCAGTAGCTGATCAAATACTAATGATAATGGATTACATTTATTTAGCGCTTTTCTATCGACTAGATAAGGGGTGCCCAAACTACGGCCCGCGGGCCGGTTACGGCCCGCCAAAGTCCAACATCCGGCCCGCTGGGAAAACATTTTTTTTGTATTATTATTTTCAATCTGTCTTTTCTAATCCATTTTTTGGTGTCCCCTAGCCGCTCAGGCAAATCATATTGTCTAAAAATGCATTTCCCTGTATGACTTATATTGTCTTAGCTGTTTTCATGTGATCTGATTGTTACATTCTTATTTCAGAGTCACCACACAGCTGCATGACCATTTCAACAAGGACGGAATAAACAACCTCTGGATTCATTATAACTTCTCTGCACACAAATATATTAATTGGAATATTCAATAAATTTCACATAAACATATTAAATATCCTTTTTTTTTTTTGCTCAAAAAAGGTTCCCTATGCCTTATTATTTATATACTTTTCAATGCTTCTTGTAGTCAGACAATATATATTGTTTGTCTAAAATTATAGTTTAAGTTAATGTGTTAATATTTACACCTAGCCCCTAACCTAAATACAATAATCATAAGACAAAAAAATTGTGTATCACAAACGTTTGGGACAAGTTTGGGGAGATTTTGACAAAGTGTGTGTGGTGGTGGGGGCTGGATGACATTACTAGTCAGAACATAAAATAACTTAAAAACCTCAACCGTAGAAACATAAATGTTCACAGCACAAACGTATTGCAGTGTTATTTTGATATTTGCAATAATAAAGTGGGCAACTTCATACAGGTCTGTATAACAGGTTCCTTATTTATTTATTTTTTACAAAATGTTAATTCGCAGAATACACAGCACAAGTGAAGAAAACATTTTAACAAACCTTATAATTCCAATGTTGTCCACTGAATAAAGTGCAGAATTGAAGTGAAAATGTCTATTCCATAGTTGCCATCATTTTCAAGTGGGTTCACTTGTTGAAAAATGTTCTTTGTTGTCTCATTAATGTTTACATCTATGTCTGGAATTACACACCGACAAGTATTGAAAGTATATGAATAATGAGACACAAGGAACCTTTCTGAGCCAAAAAATGTTGTTTTCAACACACTGTTGAAAATAATATTCACAATGTTTCTATGTGAACTTTATTGAATATTCCAATTAATATATTTGTGTGCAGAGAAGTTCCATGAATCCGGAGGTTGTTTATTCCGTCTTTGTTGAAATGGTCATGCAGCTGTGTGGTGACTCTGAAATAAGAATGTAACAATCAGATCACATTAAAACAGCTATAACAATATAAGTCATACAGAGAAATGCATTTTTAGACAATATGATCTGCCTGAGCGGCTAGGGGACACCAAAAAATGGATTAGAAAAGACAAATTGAAAATAATAATACAAAAAAAAAATGTTTTCCCAGCGGGCCGGATGTTGGACTTTGGCGGGCCGTAACCGGCCCGCGGGCCGTAATTTGGGCATCCTTATCTAGTCGATAGAAAAGCGCTAAATAAATGTAATCCATTATCATTAGTATATGATTAGCTACTTACGTAACACGACGTGACTCACATTTTGACATGTTACCATTGTAGCTCACTACAATGCCATGTCGTCTTACATTTCGTGTGATTCAACAATCATTTAGAAATAAATAATGTCTAATTACGTTTTCTTCCTTTTGCCCCAATGTCCATGAACTGAAACGTTGCATGTGTGCGGTGCAAACTCGCAATGGAACGAGTGCTCCAGGCTGCTTGGCTGTGTGTAAAAAGCACACACACACAGATGAAATCCGTTATACATACTAGTGAAAAATAATTCCAAGTGTGTGTGTGCGTGAGACAAAAACATTTCAGTAGTGTTTATAAGAGTGTTTCAGTAGTGTATGTAAGAATGTTTCAGTAGTGTTTATAAGAGTGTTTTAGTAGTGTTTATAAGAGCATTTCATTAGTATTTATAAGAGTGTTTCAGTAGTGTTTATAAGAGCATTTCAGTAGTGTTTATAAGAGTGTTTCAGTAGTGTATGTAAGAGCATTTCAGTAGTGTTTATAAGAGTGTTTCAGTAGTGTATGTAAGAGCATTTCAGTAGTGTTTATAAGAGTGTTTCAGTAGTGTATGTAAGAGCATTTCAGTAGTGTTTATAATAGTGTTTCAGTAGGGTGTGTGAGAGAAAAACATTTCAGTTGTTTATGTGAGAGCGTTTCAGTAGTGTATGTAAGAGCATTTCAGTAGTGTTTATAAGAGTGTTTCAGTAGTGTGTATAAAAGAAAAAGATTTCAGTTGTTTATGTGAGAGCATTTCAGTAGTGTATGTAAGAGGTAACTCTGAATAATGTCCCTAACGGCCCCTCATATTATCGTAACAAACTCCGAGGTCATGTTGGTAACCTCGGAGTTGGATATTGTTTACTTATGAAATACTCGTGCCAAATGGATGTTTTTGAAACAGCGCCAGTGCTTAAATACTGGCCGACCTAATATTTAAAAAAAGAAAAACATTCAAACAGAACAACAAATAGAAACTTTTTTTTTTTTTTTCAGAATTTTGTAGCATGTAAATTAGGGGCGTATCATAGTTAAATGCTGCTGATTTCGATAATGATCATCCAAGAGTGAGATCGGTCGATACCAATCACATGTATTGACTGTAAACATTTTTCATGTGAAGTATTTTTCAGACCGTAGGATTATAAGGCGCACTGCCGATGAGCAGGTTTATTCGTGTATTTTCAGACAGAAGGCGCACTGGATTATGAGGCGCATTGAAGGGGTTATATTATGATTTTGTACATTTAAAAAATTTCCTTGTGGCCTATATAACATGTAATGGTGGTTCTTTGGTCAGGATGTTGAATAGATTATGTTTCACAGGCCATCTTCAAGCTGCTTTGTGACTGTCTCTTAAGGATACGCCATTTTGTGAGCGTTCTTATTCATGTGGCACCACTTCGACAGCGTCTTCTCCCCGTCATCTTTGTTGTACCTGTAGTTTTTAGCGCTTTCATAGTGAGTCTACTGACAGATGTAAGTTTGGAACTGTATGCTACTATATAGTAGAAATGGCAACAATGAAGGTTGAATGCCCCACAACGAGAGAATAGAGGAAAAATAAGGAGTTTATGGACTAAGGCGTCGACGTGGACTACACATTTTTTGGACGTATGCAGATCCTAAATACGCAACAGCAGGCACCAATAGGTAAGAAAAGTTGGCTTTGCATAATATTGTGAAACAAAACGGCAGATAACATGTCTCTTATTAGGTCCCATATTGGGGTCCTTATACACACACACTATAATAATACCCGTATAGGCGCGACCCCAAAAAGTACAAGCGGTAGAAAATGGATGTATGTTGAAGCACAGTATGTATGACTACGGTGGACGTAATCCTCCGACAATCCATTAAGCCGTGCTGCTTCGTAGTTTACCAAAGCGGATTTTTGAGCACCATGTGTAATGTTCTATATTCTCAATGAAACATCAAAGTTTTGGGCTTGCCTGCTAGTGTCATCTCGTAATCTACATGTGAGTGCGCCTTATAGTTTGAAAAATACGGTATTTACTGTAGTGCTGTTGACACTGACAATGTAACAATAGCAATATTTAAAGAAGTTCCTTATTCTCATTTTTTCATACAATTATTCGAGTAAATTTAAGTCAATAATACACAATACATAAACAAAAGCAAAACCTATTATATACTACCCATTTAAAACCGTTGTTTATTTTACACTTAAAAGTCCTCTTGTGTCCAGGGACGCATTCTTTGTTTTTGTAAACATAAACAAAACGAGAAAAACAATTTAGACAAAATAAAAATATTCATCTGATCATTCTGGTATTTATAATTTAGACTTAGACTTAGACTTCCTTTTTATTGTCATTCAAATTTGAACTTTACAGAGGTGGCGACTTGTCCAGGGTGTACCCCGCCTTCCGCCCGATTGTAGCTGAGATAGGCTCCAGCGCCCCCCGCGACCTCGAAGGGAATAAGCGGTAGAAAATGGATGGATGGATGGAGTACAGATAAGAACGAAATTTCGTTACATAAGCTCATGGTAGTGCAGGATAAAAAAGCAATAAGGTGCATATATAAATAAATAAATAAATAGGTTACTGTACAGATGAATATATTGCACTTTTTCACATGCGTCCACGTTTATGGATGTATGTTATGTTGTCTTTTTTATTCCAGCGAGTTAATTCATTTTGGGGGGAGTTGAGGGGATAATTTAATTACGATGCGTTCAAGAGTCTTACGGCCTGAGGGAAGAAGCTGTTACAGAACCTGGAGGTTCTGCTTCGGCGGCTGCGGAACCTCTTTCTAGAGTCCAGCTGTGAAAACAGTCCTTGGTGGGGATGGGAGGAGTCTTTGCAGATTTTCTGAGCCCTGGTCAGGCAGCGGCTTTTTGCGATCTCCTGGATAGGAGGAAGAGGAGTCCTGATGATCTTTTCCGCCGTCCTCACCACTCTCTGGAGAGACTTCCAGTCTGAGGCATTGCAGGCTCCAGTCCAGACAGAGATGCTGTTGGTCAGTAGGCTCTCTATAGTGCCTCTGTAGAATGTGGTGAGAATGAGGGGAGGGAGCTGTGCTATTTTCATCCGACGCAAAAAGTGCATGCACTGCTGAGCTCTTTTTACAAGAGCTCCGGTGTGTAGGGACCAGGTTATATTGTCAGTTATCTGCACCCCCAGGAACTTGGTGCTGCTTACTATCTCCACCGCTGTGCCGTCGATGATGAGTGGAGCGTGGCTGGACTGGTGCTTCCTGAAGTCAACGATGATCTCCTTAGTCTTGTCGACATTCAGGACCAGGTTGTTGGTTCTGCACCAGTCAACCAGATGTTTCACCTCTTCCCTGTAGTCCATGTCGTTTTTGTCACGGATGAGGCCCACTACTGTCGTGTCGTCCGCATACTTCACAATGTGGTTGGTAGTGGACCCAGCGCAGCAGTCATGAGTCATCAACGTGAATAGCAGCGGACTCAGGACGCAGCCCTGGGGGGAGCCGGTGCTCAGGGAGATGGCACTGGAGGTGTTGTTGCCCATTCTCACAGACTGGGGTCTGTCTGTGAGGAAGTCAAGCAGCCAGTTGCATAGGGGGATACTGAATCCAAGGGGGGCCAGTTTGCTCACCAAGTGCTGCGGGATGATTGTGTTGAATGCTGAGCTGATGTCCAGAAACAACATCCGCACGTGTGTGTCCTTTCCTTCCAGATGTTCTAAGCTCAGGTGGAGTGCAGAGGAGATGGCGTCCTCTGTGGAGCGGTTAGGGCGATAAGCAAACTGGTATGGGTCGAATGTGGGGGGGAAGTCTGGAGACAATATATTCCTTTACCAGCCTCTCAAAGCACTTCATTATGATGGGGGTGAGTGCAACGGGGCGGTAATCATTGAGGGAGGAGATTGTGGGTTTTTTAGGCACTGGAATGATTGTGGCCGCCTTAAAGCATGATGGTACCACAGCCTGGGTCAGCGAGATGTTGAAGATGTCTGTGAGAACCCCAGCCAGCTGGTCTGCACATCCCTTAAGCACCTTGCCCGGAATGTCATCAGGTGTCTGTGCTTTCCGGGGGTTCACTCTCCTCAGGGTTTTTTGGACATCCGCTATGTCCAGGTTGAGCGGCTGCTCATCAGGGCGAGGGATGGATTTTCTCGCCGGAGTGGTGTTAAGTGCCTCAAACCTTGCAAAGTAGTTGTTAAGGTCATCTAGGAAGCTGATACTGTTGTCACAGGGACAGGGGGCAGCTTTATAGTCTGTGATGACCTGTATGCCCTGCCACATTCGTCTAGTGTTTGTGGGGTTCTCGAAGAAGTCCTGCACTTTCTGACTGTGAGCACGCTTTGCAACCTTAATGGCACATTCAGGTTAGCTCTGGCTGTTTTTAATGCTGCCATGTCGCCAGACTTAAAAGCCTTGTTCCGAGCCTTCAGCATTGCACGTACCTCACTGTTCATCCAGAGTTTCTCGTTGGCCCGTGTGGGGATGTTCTTGATCACACTGACATCCTCCATGCACTTCTGAATGTATGCAGACACAGACTCTGCATACTCCTCCACACGTGTGGTGATTTTCGGTGGTGGCTGCTTTGAACATGTCCCAGTCTGTGGTTTCGAAGCAGTCTTGTAATGCTGACATTGCTTTCTCTGGCCAGGTCCTCACCTGCTTCACTGTAGCTTGCTTCCTGATCAGCAGGGTGATCTATCTGTGATGCTAATTCCTGCATACAAGCGTATGCAGGAATTAGCATCACAGATAGATGGTCTGAGGAGCCGAGGTGGGGGCGTGGTGCAGCTTTATACGCCTGTTTAATGTTACTATACACCAAGTCCAATCTGCTTCCACCCCTGGTTGCAAAATTCACATATTGATGGAAATGAGGGAACACTGTTTTCATGTTAGCTTGATTAAAATCCCCTGTCACGATGAAAACTCCCTCTGGGTGTGTAGATTGCAGTTCATTGATGGAGCAGTACAAAGCATTCAAAGCTTCTTTGGTGTTAGCACTGGGGGGAATGTACACTGCTGTGAAGATCATAGCACTAAATTCCCTGGGTAAATCAAATGGCCTGCCTTTTATAGTTAATAGTTCTACATCAGAAGAGCAGTGACGTGATACTATCTTCCCATTATTGCACCAGTTGTTGTTGACGTGTATACAAACACCACCACCTCGGGATTTACCGGTGAGAGTGCTGCTCCTGTCCGACCGAAACATAGTTAGCCCCTCGATGCTAACTGCCTCGTTCGGAACGGATGATTTCAACCACGTTTCTGTTAGAAATATGGCGCAACAGTCTCTCATCTCGCGTCTTGCATTTAAATCAGGTAGTCCAGTTTGTTCTCCAGGGAGCGGACGTTTGAAAGCAGGATTGAAGGAAGCGGCGTTCTGTGAGGATTAGCCTTTAGCTTTGTTGTTAGCCCCGCTCGGCATCCCGCTTCTGGGGATGCCGGGATTTACTGATCCTACCTTTAGTATGGACACTGCTGAGATTTGGAGCTAACTAAGTATTTCCATACGTAGCGTGGAGCCGCTCCCTTCAGTTAATATTCGTCACTTATACTGCGGCAAATAAACTGCATTTCTTACTCGTAATATTATCACTGTAAACATACTTGCCAACCTTCCCGAATTTTCCGGGAGACTCACGAATTTCAGTGCCTCTCCCGAAAATCTCCCGGGACAACCATTTTCCCGAATTTCTCCCGATTTCCAGCCGGACTTAAGGCACGCCCCCTCCAGGTCTGTGCGGACCTGAGTGAGGACAGCCTGTTGTCACGTCCGCTTGGCCAACCAAAAAGTAACCACAGAACACTATACCGTATAGTGTTCTGTGGTTACTTTTTGGTTGGCCAACGGTTTACGTTGTATTGCGCACCCTGACGGCAAGTGTGGGAGTCGGTTCTGAAGTATGAATTAAAGAGATGTAACTTCATCAAATCGCATGGTTATTGACTCCAACCCAGAATATTACACTGCCCATACCTACGCTCCTTCAAAGGCTGTGCTACTGGCTGCAAAGCATTGCACTTTCAAATACAACAATGAGTAGAGAGGAGTGTTGTGTGTATAAGTGTAAATAAATGAACACTGAAATTCAAGTATTTATTTTATTTATATGTATATGTATATAATAAAATACATATATATATATATATAGCTAGAATTCACTGAAAGTCAAGTATTTATTTTATTTATATATATATATATATATATATATATATATATATATATATATATATATATATATATATATATATATATATATATATATATATATATATATATAAGAAATACTTAAATTACAGTGAATTCAAGCTATAAATATACTCCTCCCCCCTTAACCCCGGCCCCGCCCCGCCCACCCATACCCCGCCCACCTCAACCCCCCTCCCCCCCAAATCTCCCGAATTTGGAGGTCTCAAGGTTGGGAAATATGACTGGAAGACAGAAGAATGAACTAGTTACATGTTACACACCGAGTAAGAGCAAGCAAGAGCAGACATGCTAATCGCTAAGCTAGCTTGGAAGAACAACAAAAAATAAGTGCTTAGTAAAGTTTTAGAAGTCAAGATTGACCCACGTTACAGCAGAAAGTCTGCAGCTATTAACAGGAAATTAACAAGTAGATTAATACAAGTCTAAAGACATTAATATAACAGCAACTGTGGTGCTCTGTTGGTGTTTTGCACACAGAAGTACACGAAAGGGAAGAGCCGATCGATCCCAAGGGTAGTATCTGTATATGATCAATACTACTACCTAGAGTGATAAAATCAATATTTTTATTTTCTCCATATATTTTTTGTCATTTTTGTTAATGTTTACAAACTAAGAGGCTAAATCCCTAAACACAGAAGGATTTAAAAGAGTAGATGGTAGTTTTTGCGTTTTAGTTTTGGTGTATTATTGACTTTGTCTTGCGCAAACATTTGAATGTAATAAAAGAGAACAAGGAACTTGTTTAAATATTGTGTAGCACCCACCAGAAATACATTTAAAAAAGCTAATTTTTTTTACATGTGATTGGTATCGGCCGATCTTTCTCATGGATGGTTGGTAACAGAATTGGCAGCATAAAACCCCGATCAGAACACCCCTAATTCAAATGCATACATTACTAATAATTGAAGCAGAAATTGATATATACTGAACAAAAATATAAACGCAACACTTTTGTTTTTGCTCCCATTTTTCATGAGTTGAACTCAAAGATCTAAAACTTTTACTATACACAAAATACCTAGTCCTCTCAAATATTGTTCACAAATCTGCCGAAATCTGCGTTAGTAAGCACTTCTTTTTTGCCAAGATAATCCATCCCACCTCACAAGTGTGGCATATCAAGATGCTGATTAAACAGCATGATTAGTGCACAGGTGTGCCTTAGGCTGGCTATAATAAAAGGCAACTCTGAAATGTGCAGTTTTGCTTTATTGGGGTCAGAAAAGCAGTCAGTATCTGGTGTGAACTCCATTTGCCTCACGCAGTGCAACACATCTCCTTCGTATAGAGTTGATCAGGTTGTTGATTGTGGCCTGTGGAATGTTGGTCCACTCCTCTTCAATGGCTGTGCAAAGTTGCCGGATATTAGCAGAAACTGTAACACGCTGTCGTATACACCGATCCACAGCATCCCAAACATGCCCAATGGGTGACAAGTCTGGTGAGTATGCTGGCCATGCAAGAACTTGGGATGTTTTAAGCTTCCAGGAATTGTGTACAGATCCTTGCAACATGGGGCAGCATTGTCATGCTGCATGCTCAGGTCGAGACCCCGATGAGGACAACGAGCATGCAGATGAGATTCCGTGAGACGGTTTCTCACAGTTTGTGCAGAAATTCTTTGGTAACGCAAACCAATTGTTGCAGCAGCTGTCTGGGTGGCTTTTGAGAGTGACATTTCAGACTGGTCTTTTATTGTGGGCAGCCTAAGGCACACCTGTGCATCTTGATATGACACACCTGTGAGGTTGGATGGATTATCTTGGCAAAGGAGAAATGCTCTACTAACACAGCCGTTGTGTCCTTGGGCAAGACACTTCACCCTTTGCCTCTGATGGCTGCTGGTTAGCGCCTTGCATGGCAGCTCCCGCCATCAGTGTGTGAATGTGTGTGTGAATGGGTAAATGTGGAAATACTGTCAAAGCGCTTTGAGTACCTTGAAGGTAGAAAAGCGCTATACAAGTATAACCCATTAATCATTTATTTATTATATAGACAGATTTGTGAACAATATTTGAGAGGAATATGTATTTTGTGTATATAGTAAAAGTTTTAGATCTTTGAGTTCAACTCATGAAAAATGGGAGCAAAAACAAAAGTGTTGTGTTTCTATTTTTGTTCAGTGTCGCATTGTGGCAATCTTAG